>NC_136914.1:39223221-39313221 GCF_949752795.1 Hyperoodon ampullatus
TTTAATCCAAAAGTCTTAAATTTCTAGTAAGGCTCTTCACAGATTCATAATACACTGTCAAGGAGGAGGTTAAGGAATCCTTTCACTCTTGTACAAAAGCACAAAATGGCATTTTTGCACAAATCCATCAAGTCTAGCTTTAATGAGACCCCAGGTTCATACAACCACAGGCTAGATGTGAAATTTGACGTTACTGATGGAGAGATGGCTTTGAAATACTGATTGCAAGCAGATAGCATCATACTTCAAAGGCAACAAGCATCACAAATGGATTTACAGGTTTTTTCTTTGTTTAGTTTAAGAGGAAGGGTTTCAGCACTGTCTCTCTTACTTGTTACTCCAGAGGCAAAAAAATCAGGGATAAACAAATACACTATTATGTTTCTTTTCAAAAACATATATATTATTAGGAAAATGAGCAGTTTAATTCCAAAAATAGATACACAAATGTAATAACAGCTTTATTGTCAACTGAGACTCTTTCCCAGTGGTCTGAGCCTACATGAAGTGGTGTGTGTGTGTGTGTGTGTGTGTGTGTACTGTCACACTGTGCTAAAAACTAATTTCAGGACTATACATAAGAGCATAAGAGTATAAATCAACTAATTAAGTAAATGTGTTAATTTTCTTTTAAAATAACAAATGCCTTTCTGTAAAAACCACAAAGAGGTGTGTGTGCCAGCTGTTGCTCCTCTGATGATTTTCACAATAAAAGGATTGAGAAGCTCAGTTTATCTAAGAGGTACTGTCCTATATGAACCTAGGGTGCTCTCCAACACACTCTCCCAATACATAGGGTAAGGGAGTTTCAAGTCTTCTCAGGAAAACTCAGGCTAAGATTAGCCAAACATGGCAAGGTCCTCTATCATGACCTCTCCCCACCTCTCCTGAATATCTGGTTATCATTGTTATAAATATCCAGATACCAAATGCAAATGAAATATCGAAACAAAGGTGACCTCACTCATTTTTAAATAATGACATAAACAAATTATACTCATATTCTTGAGCTATAATTACTTACTTAGTGACCTGCTCCAATTTATTTAATTCTGTAGACACAAAGTGTTGCATCTAACACAATATTTGATCGTAACATGAATATAGGATTTAACAGGAAAGGTAACTTTATTAAGGTCTTTGTCAGAAATCCTAATCATCATCTAAAGAAGATTCCTTGGGCACAATAATTCCATGACCTTCATTTAAGAGGGGAAACTTCTCTTTTGCTTTGGCAGGTCCACTTAAAAAGATGAACATTGAGGGTCCTACTTTCTATTCAACAACTGGTATGATTTGCAATTTTCTTTCTTTTTGTTAGACTTAATTCCTTCTGGTTGAGTACAAGGACAAAGGTATCACACTTTACACAAAGGGCCATGAAGCAAGATAGCTTTCTACTGGCTACATTTTTTTTAATTGAGTAATTTATTTGTTTGTTTGTTTTTTTTTTTTTTTGGCTGTGTTGGGTCTTCGTTGCAGAGGACTGGCTCTAGGCATGCGGGCTTCAGTAGTTGTGGCACGTGAGCTTAGTAGTTGTGGTTCCAGGGCTCTAGAGCGCAGGCTCAGTAGTTATGGCGCATGGGCTTAGGTGCTCTGCAGCATGTGGGATCTTCCCGGGCCAGGAATCGAACCCGTGTCCCCTGCATTGGCAGGCAGATTCTTAACCACTACATTTAACTAAAAAAATTAACACATTCTGAAATTTAAAACATTCATATATATTAGTTTCTGCCACAAAATAGCTTCTACAGAGCTCCTGAAACCCTTATAATTCCTTAAGTGATCAGAGCACTGGGAGCATCTTTTGTTCTAATATTTAGTCTTTGACCCCAGTTCCTGACACAGAGTTCCTAAATCCCTTGGAATTTCCTGAGTGATAAGGATGTCTTTGTTCTAATAAGGTGACACTGGGTGGGCTTCTGGATGGGGGCTGGTGACCAAAAAGACCAGGCCAAATTGAAACCACATACTCCCATCTTCTAGAAGGGGAGAGGGACTGAAGACTGGGTTAGTGATCAATCATGCTTACATGATGAAACCTCCATAAAAATCCCAAAAGTATGGGATTTAGGAAGCTTCTGGCTGGTGAACGCATCCATGTGCTGGGAGGGCGGTGCACACCAACTCCACACCCATGTACCTCTTCATCTGGCTATTCATATGTATCTTTATATAATAAAGTGATAAACATAAGTCTTTCCCTGAGTTCTGTGACCCATTCTAGCAAATCATTGAACCTAAGGAAGGGGGAACAGAAACCTTAATTGACTGAGGGTTAGTCAGAAATACATATGACAACTTGGACTTGAAATTGGTATATGATATCTGGAGTGGAGCAGGGCAGTCTTAGGGGATTGAGCCCTTAACCAGAGGGGTATGCACTAAACTCTGGTTAGGTTCAAAGGTGAATTATATTGTATTGTAGGACACCCAGCTGGTGTTGCAGAATTGCTTGCTGTGGAAAAATCACACATCTGTTGTCAGAAGTGAAGGGAAGTGAAATATTGTGTGTATGAGTAAATAAGAAATACAGGAATGTTTTTCTTATGCAGGCATTTAACTAGTATTCTTATTCCTATGCTTATGTATATTCCAAAAATTAATTTTAACATACAATGACAGCACACGCACACACACAAACACACATATACACACACACACACACAACTGTAAAACTCAAAGATATGTCTTATTAACTGTTATTAAGAAATGTCAAATGGAGTTATTCTAGAAAATACCCAATTTCTATGATATCCCATTCTTCTCACAATCCCAAATATATAGAACACAGTTAGCATTATTTTCCCACTTCTCTTGATCTGTTGTATAGTTGACCCTTGAACACCATGGGGGTTAGGGGTACCAACCATCTGCACAGTCGAAAATCTTTGTATAACTTAAGGTCAACTTTCCGTATATGAGATTCCTCCATATCCCTGTTTCCACATCCACAGATTCAACCAACCAGGCATGGATAGTGTAGTACTATAGTAATATAATATTTTTTAAAAATCCATGTGTAAGTGGATCTGCACAGTTCAAATACCTGTTGTTCAAGGGTCAACTTGAATTTGAATTCCAAAAACCCTAATGTAGTTTCATAATTAGTTCCCTTATTATTGACAATTTTGAAATGAAACTACGTAAGAACCAACATCTTTTCCAAAAGTGTTAACCAAGATAATAGTGAGAGGAGAAAAACAAAAACATCACTCCTATGTCTGGTTCTCTGCTCAAGGAATGGGGCCCCTGGCAGGCAGAATAATGAGCCTCATCACCCTCCCACACAGCTGCTGAGGAGCAGTCCAGTGGAGGGAGAAGCAGTCCATGAGGATGCTCCTTCTCACACTGGCATGCATGTGATGAATATGCCCTCAAATGAGTATGTGTGACATACAAAGTGAGAGTTTGGAGTCTGGAATATCATTTTCAGATATGAGCCTTTATCCAGAGTGGGACTTCCTGTCTTCCCTCTCTGCTGGTAGGGTTTCCCCAATTATTTTTCTGTACTCTGGGACCACTGCTTTGACAAATGACTTTCACCTGGAGTTAGCCAAGCTGAATGGTCGAGGCATAGTCCTTCACAAATCCACCCTCACTTCTGACACCAACTGCAAGTTCAAGGTGTTCCCAAAAATATTCCTGGGTTTGAAAATTTTCTAGAAGGACTCACCAGATTCACTGAAAGCTACTATACTAACTGTTGTGCTTTATTATAGGGAAACAATACAAATTAAAAACAGCCAGGGGAAGAGACACATGGGGCAGAGTCTGCAAACTGTCACCAACCAGGGTAGCTCATTTGAGCTTTTGTGTCTAAAGTTTTTATTGGAGCTTCCTTACATAGGCATGATTGATTGGTTGATTGTGTACATGGCTGATCTCAGCCTCCAGGGCAACTGATGCAAGTGACTCAATGCCTCCAGCCTAAATCACACCCCAGCCTAAGACTATCTGCTGTGACTGGCCCTGCCCTAAGACCGACTGTGGCCAACACTCACACTATACAAATAGCTAATACCCCTCAATATGAGGCAATTTTCGAAGGTGATTTTATTAACTTGTTATTTACTCTAGTGACATTGAACTATCATAGCATTACATCTTAATAGTGTGCTGCTATTTTTTTCTTCTTTAGCTCCTATAAACTTTTATTAACAAACTCCCATTGATACTGGCTAATAGAAAAAATGGCACTGGGAGATGCAGATGTTCATTAAACTTGCTGATGACACTCAGGCCCTCTGGAACATTCCCATATGGATACTGTATTAGTTTTCCAGGGCTGCTGTAACAAATTACCACAGACTTGGTGGCTTAAAACAACAGAAATTTATTCTTTCATAGTTCTGGAGTCCAGAAGTCCAAAATCAAAGTGTCTGCAGGGCCATAATCCCTCCAAAGGCTCTAGAGAAGAATGCTTCCTCACCTCTTCCAGCTTCTGGTGACTCCCAGGAAACCTTGGCTTCCTTGCCTACATCACTCCAGTCTCTGCCTCTGGGTTCACATAACCTCCTCTTCTTCCTATGTCTGTGTCTTCTCTTCTGTCTCTTATAAGGACACTCATCACTGGATTTAGGACCACTCTGGCAATCCAGAATGACCTCACCTCAAGATCCTTAACTTAATGACATCTGCAAAGACACTTCTTTAAAATAAGATCACATTCACAGGTTTCTGGGTTTGGGATGTGGAGATATCTTTTTAGGGTTCGCCATTGAACCCACCACAGACACCAACTGATATTGAGGAACAAGCACAAGACTTGGATCAAGAAGATCTCCCAGCTAATCTTCATTTTTCAGGACTCCCTGGGAAATCTTCCTTTACTATATCCAGGACTGATATTCAGCTTGTGGGGAACTGCATATAGCCATTAAAATTCTGAAAGATTTCTCCCCAGCCTCTCAAATTCACCACCCCTCACCTGAAGCTGACATTCTCCCTCCCTTCAGACAGCCTCTCAACCTCCCGACAATTCCAAAATGAAAACTTTATTGCCTCGCACGTCAGGGGGGCCCCTAACACCCTCTCCTAGCCCTCTGACCATCCATACTGAACAGTCGGTGCCCATGCCTCACCATAGTTAAGTATTTAGAATATTATCCCTGATTATTTCCATGCCAAAAAGCACTAGTCCACAGTTCAGAGATCATAAATTTCTTATAAATCTTACACATAGTTATAGATTTATTTATACATTATTTATTATATATCTCTACATATATTATATTATATATTATACTATAGTGTAACAGAATATTACATATAATACATTAAACATTATATATCATATTATTTGTTATATATTAATATATGTTGATATTTATATTAATATGTTAAATTTATTTATTGTACATATAAAATTGATATATTATAAATTTATACTTATTAATTTCTTATAGACTTATGGAATTGATTAATTATTTAAAGTTCTATAGATAAACAACTTCATTGAAAATATCAAAGGTTTTCCAACATTAATTGAATGCCTGCTCTATTCCACTGGGCTAAGGTCTATGAATAACATCCCCATAATAAAAGCCCTAGAGCATGCTCTTCAGCTATATTTTACAACTCAGAGGGACATTTTCTTTTCTATGCTGATTTAACCAAAGCTCAAAACAAATCTACAAAATCCTAAGACACTGAAGAAAGAATTGTTCTGTCACAAAAGTTTCTGGACCATACAGGAAAAATTAGTTCAAGTCTATGAAACATTGACAATGAAGAAAAAAATCAAAGAACACACCAGAATCTTCAAATTTCAGAAATGAAAGTGAACCTACAATGCCAGCATCCCCCAACTGTCAGAATCCACTTTGTAGGAGCCTGACTTCTGCAGCTCTTCATCATCTGCTACTCTCTCCCAGCATTCTGGTCTTTTATTAGTGATTTTGTAAAATGATTCTTCCATATTTCAAGTCTAAACTGCCCTTCATACATTTTCAAAACAGATACAACCCCTCAGTGAATCTTTTCTCCAATTCAAGGGTCCCAGTTCCTTCAATCACTTTCTACTGTTATTTTTGGCCACCTTTTTATCAATCCTGGCCACCTCTTCTGGAAACATGGCAACTTCCCATGTCTGTCTATGGTGAGGTGCCCAGAACTTAGGTGGTAATTATGAGAGGATGTTCTGGAGTCAGTTCAAATCCCAGCCCTGCCACAAAATACATGTGCAACATGGGAAAATAACTTAATGCTTCTTCGTTCAATTCCCCCACTTTATAAAATGGGAATAATAATACCTGTCCCTATAGGGTGGCTATGAAGATTCCATGAGATATATTGTATAAAGCCCTTTGGACAGTATAAGGCACACTGAGAACTCTAATATTAGCTGCTAATACCCAGACAAAAAGCTTCAGTACAATGGGACTGTTATCTTCCTTGATCTAAAAACTCTCTTAATTATTAACAGAACTGAGATTACATGAACACTTTTTCGCAGTCACCTTACACTATTGACTAGTAAGTTTGTAGTCAATCTAAATCTCCTTTTCCTTCAAATGAACCTGTACTAAGTAGCCTATACATATAATTGATATTCTTAATAAAAAGTATACACTTTAAATTTACCTCTGCTAAATTCACCCTGTTTGTTTTAGCCCATTATTCTAGACTGTCAAAGTCTTGTAGAATTCTGACTCTTTCATCTAGTACAGTTACTTTTTCTTTGGCTAATGTATTTTAACCCAATTTGATAAGCATATTATAAATGTCTTTACTCAAATGTAAAAAGGTTAAGTTAAATTTCTAGGCATGTTTTCCTAGAGACTGCCCTTGAGGACTGATATAAACTCTACATCAATACTCCTTGGATCTAGATTTAAAACTGACTGCAAATCCTCCTAACCGTTATAATCTGTCCCATGCAAGGATGTCATGAGGGGCTCTGTCAAATGCCTTACTGAAATCCAGATGAACTATGTAAATAGTCCCCCCAGTAATCATTGTCATAACACTACCCTCTCACTTCTTAACTCCTGTCTTCCATCAGCAATCAAAACCATTTACTTCTTACCCATTTAAAAAAGTCAAATTTTCTTGGGTCCTTATTTTGTAGGTGCTGTGCAAGGTATAGGGAATAGACCAATGAATGTGACCTAGATCTGTCCACAAGGAATTTAGAGTCTATGAAGGAGAGAGAAGCAATCAGACAATTATAATGGGTATAGTCTCATGGCTCAAATAATATGGGTAGGCACAGGTGGCTGTATGCTTCAGTTACTGTGGCTACATAGAAGTCACCTAAAGCTTGGATCAGGAACTGAGGAAACAATACATACATCTTTTCTCTGCTCCATGATATCTGAGACCTCAGCTAGAAAATCTGAAGACAGTTGATTCTGGGTGTAATCAAGTTCCCCTCTGCATGGTCTGTGTGGTCTTCAACATGGGATAGTTTGAGCTTTCTTAGAGCAAAGTAGCTAAGTTCCAAAGATGAACAGAGAGAGAGAGAGAGAGAGAGAGAGCAAAGGTGGAAGCACCAGGTGGAAACCATACCATTTTCTAGGAGCTAGCTTAGAAGTCACATACAGTAGTTTCACTTCTGCCACACTTTACTCATCAAGACGGTTACAAACTTGTGATTACCAGAGGCAGGCAGTTGGGGGGTGGGGAGTTGGATGAAGGCAGTCAAAAGTTACAAAGTTCCATTATAAGATAAATAAGTACTAGGGATGTGATGTAATGTAATGTTATGTAACATAATGTACAATGTGATTAATACAATTAATACTGCTATATGTTATGTATGAAGTTATTAAAGAGAGTAAACTCAAAGAGTGCTTATCACAAGGAAACATTTTTTTTCTTTTATTTTGTCTCTGGATAAGATGATGGATGTTCACTAAACTTATTGTGATAATTGTTTCATGATGTGTGTAAATCAAATCATTATGCTGTACACCTTAAATTTTTACAGTGCTGTATGTCAATTATAACTCAATAAAAATGGAAGGAAAAAAAAAGACAGTTATGAAGTCTCAATCAGCTTCAAGTGTCACCAACAAAGCCCATTAAAAATTATCAGAAAATAAAAGTGGAATATGGGTAATAAAATAAAGTCTAATCTTTTTTTCCTTTGTGCTTAGTCTAGTTTCACTTGTTCATAGGATACTACATGCAGAGGCCTTGTACTTCAGACCAGAGTTCCTAGTGCAAAATGTCTGCACCCAACACTTCAGCTCAGCAGGCTGTGTATAGACGTGCTGCCCACAACACTGCAATTCAAGATGACAGTGGCAAGCCGTTTGCAGAGATGCTGCACCTGGCACTATGATCTGGAGCACTGTGAACAGCAGAGCTGTGCCCGACCCAAAAGAATTACCCCTCGCCCCCAAGTACTCTATAAAGCAGCCGTACTGAGGACCTTTCAGGGAGACTGTGTACTCTAGAGCAAGACCTCGCATCTCTACATTCTTTGATCAAAGAATAGGACTTCCCTGGTGGCGCAGCGGTTGAGAGTCCGCCTGCCGATGCAGGGGACATGGGTTCGTGCCCCGGTCCGGGAAGATCCCACATGCCGCGGAGCAGCTAGGCCCATGAGCCATGGCCACTGAGCCTGCGCATCCGGAGCCTGTGCTCCACAACGGGAGAGGCCACAACAGTGAGAGGTCCGTGTACTGAAAAAAAAAAAAGAAAAAGGAAAAGAATAAAGCTTTCCTTTGCTTCTGAACCAAACTCAGTCTCATTCTATTAGCTCAAAAACACCAGGCAGAAGGACCCTTGTTGGGGACCAACTCAGGAAGGTCCGTGCGACACCGGTGCTACTTACTCAGTTCTGAACACCAGATCAGGCAAACTGCATCACAAGAATTGTAAAATTATGGGGATATCAGGGAAGGCCCAAGGATGGGCATTCATAGAGCCATTAGAATGTAAATTGGACAAACACACACTCGCCCACTCCTTCCTGTATGTCCCTGAATGCCCTGTACCCCTGCTAGGAAAAGGTATCTTACATAAATTGGGGGCTACTATCTACTTAATGGGAGACAAACTGGAGACTGGAGTCCCCTTAGACAAAGAGCAAAGATGATAATGTTAATGTCTGAGGACACACCTCCCAGGACAGAGCAAGTTGATCTCCCTGGAGAAAATCCTGAGGGCGGGGCCCAGGGATGGGTGGGACGAGCTGTAGGAGCCAGTCCCGTGATAGTCCATCTAAAACCCAGACATACGTGGCCAATAGAAAACAGTACCCTCTCCATCGGGAGGTCCTGTTGGGCATTGTCCCTGTTCTATTTGGAAAGAAAAAGGTATGATTACTGCAGAGAATAACTTAGAAGCAGTACAGGTTCCAAAAAAAGTGGCAGTGATTCATTGCCGCAGCCACCAAAAGGAGGATGCAGAGGTAATAAAGGGAAAAAACAAGACAGACACAACTGCCAAAAGGTTAGCCCTATAATAGTAACATGGGCAGTACCTCTTTCCCCAAACTGAATCTTGTCAAGCCATTAGCGAGGCCCATCAAGGAACTCACTATAGGAAGGAAGCCCTATATAATTGTTTAGTTGAGGTCATGGCAACTCCTGGCATGAAAAGGATAATCAGTCAGATAGTTGAGACCTGCGCTATGTGCACAATGAACAACCTCAACACCAGGCCACCACCACCATCAAAGCCCCAAAGATAAGGCCCATTCAGACCAGGGGAACATAAGCTGGAAGAGATTGGCAGATTCATTTCACTGTCATGCCGAGAATACTGGACAATTTTGGGTATCTCTTGGTGCTAATAGACATTTCCTGGGTGGATAGAAGCATTCCCCACTAGAACTGAAATGGCAGCCAAATGGCTAACTCATTACTCAAAGAAATAATCCCAAGGTTTGGGCTCCCAGGATCCCTCCAAAGCAACAGTGTTCCACCATTTATGTCTCAAAAAGTGACTAAAGAAATAACGAGTGCCCTGGGCATAAAATAGACCTTTCCCTCAACCTGGAGACCTCAATCATTGAAGAAAATAGGGAGATCCAGTCCGACCTTGAAACAGGCCTTAGCCAAGCTATGTCAGGAAACTTGAGAAAGTTGGATTAAGTTGCTTCCGATTGTCCTGCTTCAAATGCAGTTAGACCCAAGGGATGAGTTAAAGTTAAGTGCACTTGACCTCCTGTATGGTAGACCCATTCCCTAAGCCCTAAAAAAGAGACCCCTTGGGCTTCCCTGGTGGCGCAGTGGTTGAGAGTCCACCTGCCGATGCAGGGGACACAGGTTCATGCCCCGGTCTGGGAAGATCTCACGTGCCACAGAGCAGCTGGGCCCGTGAGCCATGGCTGCTGAGCCTGTGTGTCTGGAGCCTGTGCTCTGCAACGGGAGAGGCCACAACAGTGAGAGGCCTGCGTATCGCAAAAAAACAACAAAAAAAGAGACCTCTTAACCCCTTGAAATGGAACAACTCAAGTTACCCTCTGGGTAGGAGAAACCATGAAAGCTCTCAGGGAATATGGTGACCAGGTGCTGCCCGCACCCACCGACCTGGCCCTCCACCACTGCCAGCCAGGAGACATAGTGAACCTAGAAACCTGGAAAACTGGCAGCCTGAAAATCAGCTCACTCCTAAGGGGAACGGACCCCTAGACTACTCGTGTGAACCTCTCTCTGGCCTGAATCTTCTCTTCCAAAAAACAACAAAAGTGTGACCAGGAATAATCAGGCCCCAGCAGTGAGCCTCAACATCAGGGCACACTTGTGTCTACAGGCAAAAGATCTAGATACCTTCATTTTTAGGAAAATTTGACATGTGATCATTGTTCTCTTGATAATATTTGGGCCATGCATCCTAAATTGACTGATGCCCTTTGTCTCCAAAGGTGGTCACTCAGGGATCCCAACAGTCAAGCCTGAGGCCTGGGGACAATCAAGCACATCTACCACAGCTGGGGAGAAGTTCTGCTCATCCACCTGGGGTTATGACAATGCCCAAGTCAGCAGGAAGCAGTTACAGAAGACAGACCTGTGCTCCTTGGCACCCCTCAAGAATGAGGAGCGGGGTAAAGGACAGAGTAGGAGTCTGTCACCAGCAAGGCTCACCGACAATTCCCAGGAAATAAGAATTGAACCTGGGTAATAAAATAAAGTCTGACCTTTTGTGAGTGTGCTCAGTCCAGCTTCACTTGATCATAGGGGGCTGTGTGCAGAGGCCTCGCACCCAGCTATTCAGATCAGAGTTCCTAGTGTGAAACAGCTGTGCCAACACCTCAGCTGGGTGGGGGTGGCCACGTGCAGAAGCTCAGCCCGGCGCAGCAGCACCCACCCCGCAAGAACTCTGCCCCCTCCCTGCTAACCAGACCCTATAAAGCAGCCCCACCCACGGCCTGTCCGGGAGAGTGTGTGCTCACACCTCTCCATTCTCTGACCAAAGAATAAAGCTTTCCTTTGCTTCTGAATTGAACTGGGTTTTGTTCTATTGGCTCGAATGACACCAGGCAGAAAAACCCTTTTGGGGGACCATTTTGGGAGGGCAGATAACACAAGGAGAGGGAAATAGACTCCATTTTTTTATGAGAATGGCAAGGTTGTGAAGAGCATATGAGACTGGAGATATTTCTGTAGCCATCTGGGGCAATACAATCTGCCCCACTGTGTGAACTCATAGAAATGACTCATAACCTGATCTGGGAAGCAGAGCTCAGAGAGGGAAACAAAGTGTGAATCATGAGCCACAAGGCAAATACTGCCCTGAAATTCAGTAAATAATGTGAAAAACAGAAACAAAATGTACAGCCATATTGAAATCTCAAAAGACCACATACTCCTATAAAAGATGAAACCAGTTAGCAGGGGCGAAGGCTGTCTCCAACTTCTGCCCAGGCCTTAACAGATCTTGAGCTGGTCTAACTTGTTCCCCCTAGGCCAGGGGCAATGGCTTCATTTGTACAATATCCCCACTCCTCCAGTGTCCAGTGCTCCATTCTCCACTTATAAGTAGCCAAGAGCAGTAAGAGAGGGCATTGAGGAAAGGAAAATAGTGCAGGTGGAAAGTGGAGTTGCCCCACAGGGTAGGCTGGGTGAGAGCTGAACAAAGTCATGGGGCACAGGCCAGCCTGCTCCAGAGTGCTGGCTATGAGTGGTGCCTAATCTGCACTGCCTGGCCAAGAGACCAGCTCACATGGGTCCTCAACACAGGCAGGAGACTGTGACTCCCAGAGGGATACTGGTGAGTCTTTAGATGCCCACCTGCTCCTTTTCATCATATTCTCTCCAACTGAGAAATCTTTATCTTGTCTGGAGGAAGCAGAAAGAAAGAAAGCATGCATTGTTCTAAATAGCCTACCATATTAGTGAACTGTGGCATCTGAATTTAAAAAGCAAATATTAGCATCTTTGTTCCCTGATTTCATTCTGTCTAGCCCAGCACTGTCCAATAGAAATACAAAACAAGGCACCCATGTAATTTTAAATTTTCTAATGGACACATTAAAAAAGTAAAAAGAAATAAATCAAGTTAAATTTTAATAATATAATTTGTTTAATGAAATTTATCTAAAGTATTATCATTTTAACATATAATCAACTTAAAAATGATTAATGAGATATTTTTAATTGTTATTTCATACTAACAAATCTGATGTGTATTCACCTACAACACGTCTCAAAACAGATGCTAAATACTTGATTGGTTTTTAAATTTCATAAAATGTAGAGTTGAAAAGATTCACATATCCAAGTTGGCCCAAGCATAATGAAAAGTCTTGCAATAACTGAATCAAGTATCAGGGTTTTTTTAATTTAACCTAATTTAAATGAAATAAAATTCTGCATTCAATTCTTTAGTTACGCTAGTCACGTGACTAGGGGGTCCTCTATTGGACAGTGCAGGTCTAGGTGCTCACACTGTGCGGGGTGAAAGAGCCTCAGAAAATAAGGTGGAAGGCACTCTTTTAAACAGCTGGAGGGGCAAAGTATATGCACAGAGCAGTTAAACATTCCAAAAAGTTCCCCAGCACAAAGATATTGTACAAAATTAGTGGCTATTCAGCATCAAGTTTAAAATTCTAACATTACCAGAAATCGAATGGTCAAAAAAGTGACAGACTAAACAGAATCACTTGTTATGAAAGACCAAGGCCCCTCCTGGAAATCCCAGACTAGGGTCGGGGTTGCAGCAATGAGCTGGTTCTGGAAATAACCAGAGTTATTCCAACAAGGACAGACAAGAACTCCCCTCCCAAGCTCCCCAGTAGAACAGCTGACTGGCATTTCTCTCATGCTCTTGACTGGGTTCCTGTTCCTCCTAATCTAAGATGTGATTAAATTGAATGGCTTTCTAAATCTGTTATGTAATTTGTATGTAATGCCCTTAATATTGGGTTTGAATACAATTGCAATAAGATACACTAATTGATTCATTTAATTTTATTTTCCATTCTTTGAATGGAAGCCTTTGGGACTCAATATGTAAAGTGATATGCAAATTGGAACTTTGATGCAAGAAGACTTGGCAGTTTTTTTAACCAGGACTCAAGCATTACTTGTAATCATTTAAGAGAGTAATTTCAAACAAAGCAACCTCTACTTGTCCTTCTATGTGATTAAATTTCGGTGTACACAAACATATACGTACAAAACATGCTCAAAATTACTGAATTTTAATTGAAGGTATAGGTCAAAAACCATTTATACTTCCCCATGGTTATTCGATCCCTAACCCTAACATAAAATAGAATAAGGTTTTACAGGTTCACATAACTTTCCACCGAATGGATGACACAGAAAGTAGTTGCAAAAGAGATATCAATCCATCAGCAACTAATGAGCACCTTCTTTGGATTAATAATAATGACAGCTAATATTTAGTGAGTGTTTATTATGAGATAGGCTCTATGCTCAGATTTTTATCTGGATTATTTTCCTGCTAAGGATTCTGTTAGGAGCTTGCAGAGATGCATGGATGATAAAACACATTCCCTATAACCAAAGAGCTTAAAATTTAAATGTCAAAAGTTGGTATCAACAAAACGTGCTCTAGGAGTTGAGAGAAGAGAGAGACATCTTTTGAACCCCCCAAATTTAGCTTTCCATTTTCCTTATTCCCAAACTGTTGCTGTGGATGCAAGCATGATTCCGATACTAAGAGACAAATAGCTTAATGTGTAGATAAGATGATTTTAAAATAACTGTTCTTTGTCCTCCACTTCCTCCTTCCAAATAAATGCCATTTTTCTGGCTTCAGAGGAGATCACAAATTTCAAGTCATGAATGCAATCTCTCACTGTTGTCACTGTTCCCAAAGGGTGGTTCACACAATAACAGCGCTGGCAATTTCATCACTCACTGCAGTTAATATATTTCAGTATGATCAAAACATAGTTTACAGGAAATTGCTATACTATTGATGTCATGGATGAGGAAATCAGTACATGAGATAGGCAAGTTCTAGAAATCTGAGAAAATGAGTAGTTGGGGGGGTGGGGGGGTGGAGCTTATTTGTTGCTGAGATAACATTAACAGTGTGGGTGCCATGGTTAGATTTCAGTTTGGAAATGATGGGTAAAGGCAGACCAACAGCCTCAGCAGTCAAGGAGAGGCTTCCCTGAGTCTAAATGCCATTGGAGGAGTGAGGTGAACTCTTTCCTAAAGATATGGGAACTTTCATAGGCCATGAGATGTTTGAGAGGGTTTTTCAGAGTTTTAGAGGTGAAGACATCTACATTAGTCTGCTTGGGTTGCCATAACAAAATATGACAGACTGTATGGCTTAAACAACAGAAATTTATTTTCTCACAGTTCTAGAGGCTGGAAAGTCTAAGATCATGGTTCAGCATGGTTTCTGGTGGGAGCTCTTTTCCTGGCTCATAGAAAGGTACCTTCTTACTGTGTCCTTATATGGTCATTTTTCATTGCTTGCACGTGGAGAGAGAAAGAGAGAGACATTCTCTCTCTCTCCCTCTCTCTCTCTCTCTCTCTCTCTCTGCCCACCTCTCTCTCCCTCTCTATCTCACCCCCTATCCCTCCCTCTCCTTCTCCCTCTTCCTCTCCCTCTTCCTCTTCTTTTAAGGCCTACAGTCCTATAGGATTAAGGTCCCATCCTTATCACTTCATTTAATCTTAATTACCTTATAAAATCCCTATCTCCAAATACAGTCATATTGGGAGTTAAGACCTCAACATATGAATCTGGAGGTGTTGAGGAGAAGAGAGGAGACACAATTCAGTCCAAAGCAACATCCAAAAATCAAGAAGTCCAACTTCAAAATCTTTCAGTTGAAGAAACTGAAGTTACACTTCTTATGTACTTTTTTCAGCAAGAACCAAGGGCTGAAAATATTCCAGTGAGTGCCCTAGGCTCCCCACATCGTAAAATGAGGGGTTAAACTATATATGTTGGCTGTGCTGAGAAACTGGGAAAGCAAGCAAATGTAGTGCATGGTTCCCACTTTCAAGCTACACGAGGGAAGGTAAAGAATTCACATATGCGTTGAGGATATTGGGGAGGGAGGATGTCAGTGCTAGAGAACATTGTTCCTGAGCTGCAGTGTGCCCCTCCCCACCTCATGGGGGAGAAGAATGGGGCAATTTCTCCCCAGTGAGAGATGCAACCAAAACTTGGTAGATGACCACAGGAATTTGGTGGACAGAGACTGGTGCCTGACTCTTAAGCGAATAGATCTGAAATTGAAAGACTATGGCTAGATTAGACTGCAGCAAAGAGGAAAAACAAATGACCCTGCAAGGAGAAGGCTGAACTTCTCACCAAAGAGGACTACCCCCATGGTGTGATGTGACCTCAACAAAGTGGTAGGAACCTATAGTCAGAGGTCCCCTGTGCAGAATTCTGATGAATGCACCAAAAGGTCCCCATGAGAACAAGAGCCAGTAAGTGTGCACCTGCTATGTAAAGACCTCCCAGTGCCAGATGACAAGAGAACCAGACATATGTGCTCCTCATCCTTGTCCCCGCCCCCTCACACCTTTCCAATCCTGAGCCTGATGCAACAGAGGTCAGAAACAGCATCTGGCATAATGAAGGAGGAGTAAATGTCAGAAAGCACAGTGAGCATTTTTTTGACTTATCATGACAAAATATTTTGGTTTTAGGGTGGCCTCTAGCTAGCTGACCACAGATTCTTGAGTGAATCCTGCCAAGATTAGCCTCAAATGCTATCACTGCTAACTACCTTACTTGCCCAAGAAGCACTTGTAAATATCACTCAAGATTGTATAGCTATAGCATACCAAGAACCTTTAATGGAAAGTAAAACTTTGAGTTAATTAAGTGAACTTTATGTGTGAGGCTGCTAATAACTCTTGGAAATACACAAGTTCCTTGTTGACAAAACACCCTGGAGTAGAGAAAAATTCAGTAGACTGGCAGCCAGAGAGACCTGGTTTCTAGCCTTGCTTGCTCTAGGGCCTTGACTAATTCTCTCTGGGCCTCATTTTTCCCATTAATAAGAATAAGGCGTTGGACTCAATGAGCTATATGGTTCTATGATTTTTTATTTTCTTCTACATCCTTCAGTATCATGTAAGAAAAGGCATTCATTTGAAACCTTAAAATATCTTAGTCCTTTGAGAGGTAAGAGTGCTGGTGAATTTCCAAAAGATAGTATCTCACCAGTGTTCCCTTACCATGTTAGCATCTCAGGGATAAGGAGGGCTCCAGAGAATGTAATGTGGGAAACACTGAGTTCATCTAAAGTGGGATGAAGAATTAATAGCCAATATAAGCCGAATATGTGACCTGGGAAAAAAATCTTAGTCCTAAAAACAAGACCTCAATTTAAGATTTGAAGACTTAGCGACCCAAAGGCCAGTGAGTTGTCTCATGTCACACAGTGATTAGTAGTAGTGTCAGAACAAGAAACCAATTCTTTGGAATCCAATGCAATGAAGATAAAATTATTTTAAAGCTCCGTGGACCTAACAGTCAACAGCAACATGCTATTGTGGTTAGTTTTCAAATCTAAGCAGATCCTTGAGAATCCAACATTTTTCTGAAAATCTTCAGGGCCACATTTCACAGCAGCGCTTTGTTGCATAAAATTCATTTGTATGCACTACTTCACATCTTCTTAACATGCGAATGGTTCCAGACTTTACTATATACTCTTAGTGGATTTAAATTTCAAGACTGAATCTGAGCTCTATGAAGACATCAATGAGGTATTGTGAGGAAAAAAAAATGAAGTACAGGCTAACTCTGCTCAAAAACTAGTTCATAATTGAGTATTTGAGTGGAAAACTCACTCAGCTTCTAAGTTTATCTATACTAGTTTGACCTTTGATATATAGGTCTGTGGGAATTATTTTGTATGTTTAATTGAAAATATCAGTAAGAATAAAAATTTCAAGAGCATATTAACTTTGTTAATTTATGATCTTCTAATTTAGCAAAAATGCCATAGCAAAAGCAATTCTCTGAATTACAGTAACATGTTTAGTATTGTTTTTTAATCTCATAGATCTTTTCTTTTCAACTGAACTTTGAACATGCTCTAACATCTCTGCCTGCAGGGAGATGGACTGAGGAACAAGCAGAATATTAAACACCCACTATATGTCTCCCCAGGGAGTCTTCTGCTAATATTATACATTGCAACAACATTGCTTGAATGGTTTATTAATGGCAGTGAAACAGAGTGAATGCTACATACAATGATAATAAAAACAAAGGTTATTTATACTCTGCCTAACTGCCAGATAGCTTTAAAGACCTTACAAGGATACACTTAAACCACTAGCAATACAAAATAAAAATGGGACAAAGTGCTTTTGGATATGAGAAAGAATCAGAATGATATGTTGTCCAGTTCCAGGAAAACTGAACTGTGGACTCTTGCTCAACAATTCTAAATTTATAAACATTTACATCCTCCCTTTGTTTCAGTATTTGAAATATACCCATGAGCATGCCATCATTTCAGGTGAACAAGAAATTCTGACTTTAAAAAGCAATGGTCAGTGTATCCAACCAAAGACCCAGTACATCTCGGCATTTCCAATTTTCCATAAAGAACTCCCTCCTGAAACTTAGATCCTGAAAAAGTTAGAATTAGAAGAAAAAAGGGTGGGGGGACAGAAGAAAAGGGAGAAGTATGGAGACAGTGAAATAGTAGCAAATGCCCATTTTCTCATTTGGAAACTCTATCCAGGAAGTTGAATACATGATACAGCAACTTCTTTGCCTGCCACCTACCCACCCACATCTGAAGTTAAATGTTTATCAGTAAAGTGCTCATCAAGTCAAATATCTTCTGGTAAAAATACACATTCACACTGAGTCTTTATGAAAACACCAACTTGATTATATCCAGGGAAGATAAACTTCCAAATTAGATTCTATCTTTCTATACCTAAACACTCTGCTCTAGCCCACATTTATCCAAGAAGATTTTACATCCTTAATTTAAATCATCTCATATTCAGACATATTTTTGGTCAGTTTTTACAAGTGACTCAAAATTTTGGTGATTTATATTCTCTCAGCTATATTCTAAGGAAGGTAAATTTTAGTATCTGGGGTATCTTTTGTCTGTTGAATGGAGTGATAAGTGAAGAAATGTAGGTTTGGAAGAGCTGGGGCAGAGCTTAATTATTCTGAGTAAGAAAGATCCAGGACTCAGGAACCAGAATTGGGAGATGTAGAGACTATGGGGGAAAGAGAAGATATAAAGGGAAGACCAGCATCTGAGAGCCAAGCAGAGACTTAGAAGGAGATGACTAAAGGGGCTCTGCAGCACAAAGCTACGGTGTTATATAATGTACTTTCTCTTCTCTCTCCTATTTGCTCACCAATGCCTATGGAGTCCATTTTCATCTCAAGGAATGCAAAGAAATACTGAATCTTGCTTAGAGGGTAGTGGGTATGGAGGGGGCGGGGGGAAGATGGGGTTGTGGAAGGGTGAAAACAAAGGTCAAATGTGATAGCAGACATCATATAGGTTATAGATGATACAAAAAAATCAATCATCCACTTATTCATTCATTTTTTTAAAATCATCAAATATCTAAAGTCTCCCAGGAAATTCATACAGAGGTTGCAACAGGAAACTTGTGGTTACAAGTGATAGAAACTAATAATCCAAATGAAAAGAGATCCTTTTTCCCAGCTTCTACATATTAAATCTCAGGAAAGTCTCTAAATGGCTGTAGTTAATTGCACAGCCCTGAAACAGTTCCTGTGTCCAGGAATATGCAACACTCTGAATGAATTACCTCTAGAAATGAATGAAAATTAATGAAATGAAGAACCAATAACTTTATTTTGTTTTATAGTCAGTTTACTTGTTTGCCTCTCCAACTATATTATAAGCATCTTTAGGATAGAAATGAAATATTATTAGGCTTTGAATCCTCAGCACCCAGAATAATACATGAAATATAATAGGCACTAAATAAATATTTGAAAACGAATTGATGAATATTCGGGACCACTTGCTTTTCCTCTTCTACATGCTCATTAGTCCCATCCCATCTCCAACAGCTCGCCCCTCCCCACCCATCCCTTCTGCAATCTCCCTGAGAATAAAAGATTAACCTGTAAACAATCAATCCGGTCATTTTTAAGATTTTTTCAGGAGCTGGTACAAATGATTGGTTGGTTATATTTTATGAAAAAAATGATATAATGTACAATTTGGTTAAATTTATGATGAAAGATCTTGGGAACATGTTCTCAAGTAGAGAGAAATAAGTGTAGAGCTATTGTTCTTATTGTATTATTTCCATTTAGTCTCTGGCTTCAAATATTCTTTTTACATCCAACCTAAAAATTATACTTAACTTGGAAACATTTATAAATTTCAAGTTACGTCAAGCACTTGAGAATTTACTCTGCAAAAGACTGCTACCGTAACTTATGACCTCATCAGAAAATCTGATTGAGTTATGCCTTGTTAACTGTCCTTATTCATCATTCCACATTTAACTAATGCAACATTTTATTGAGGTTGTCAAAAGACAATGTTGATTATAAAAACAGGAAAAAATATAAGTTGAAATATGTTGACATATGTTTTTTACACCTTTATTGGAGCATAATTGCTTTACAGTGTTGTGTTAGTTTCCACTGTATGTTGACATATTTTTAATCTAAGACACCTCCATTTGACAAAGTTGGTTGTTCTGGTTTGGATAGTTTATTAGCTACAATTGTGTGTGTGTGTGTGTGTGTGTGTGTGTGTGTTCCTATATGTGTGTGTATATATCTATTTACTCATGCTGTGTATGTATGTACTTCTGTTATAACAAAAGGATTGAAAAGACCCAGGCCTGATATAATTCCACCGTCATCAGGGACCCAGCTCCTTTCATCTTCCATGCTACCATCATCAACACCTCCTAGTCCAAGATTACTGCTCCAGATGACATCAAGTTCACATTCCAGCCAGCAGGAGACAGAACCACTCCTTTGGGCAGGTTTTACTTCTTTCTTTTTACGGCATAATATGGAAATTGTACTCATCACTTCTACTCATTTTCCAGTAGTCAGAACTTAGTTACATGGCCAAAACTAGCTACAAAGGATGCTGGGATTATTTTAGCTAGGTAGCCATATGCTCAGGTGCACATCTATTATTATATATATCCTATTAGAAAGAGAGAACAAATACTGGAGACAACAGTGCCTCTGCCAGTGTCTTTTCCTTTGTTCCTTAATAATGAAAGATTTCTGTTCCAACTATGTATCCCATAAAGATCCAAACTTCCAAAAAGTCCTTGCAATTGATTCACCTGAGTAATAATAGGCTGCATATGCTGCAGTCCTCATGACACCGAACATAAAATATCAAACAGCAATGCCCATAAGTTACCAAGAGATGAGATGAAAAGAAGGGATGTTCTATTGGCATTGCACAGGAAGTGTCACGGTTGCACAATGGGGTTTTGTTTTTCAACTTAAAGTTGAAAGAGAAAATGACTCTACAAAAAGCAATATTGAACGCCCTTCCCAACACCACTGCTCTCAGTAAAACACTGATAATGGCAGAGAGAACAAACTACCAATAAAATCCAGAAGCACAAGGAATAGATGAGAGATGATAGAGAAATAGAGCACCATGTATCTTTTCCTGGGGTTGATGCATAAAGCAGGTAGTGACTACTGTTCAAATCATGTTTGAGAGAAGTAAAACTTCCCAGAAAAATTAATTTGTAACAATTTAGTATCTAAAGATCACATTTTGAGTAGTGCATAAGGAAAGACTCAGAGTTTAATATCAAATTTCTTAATGCCAGAAGCAGACTTCTTAAAACAACAGGGAAGTGAATGGATATATGGGACCCACAGACACCCACATTCTCTGACATAATATGCCAAAGTCTTGAGTAATCCAGTGTGGCCTGGCTAACAGCTATCATCAGTTCTGTGGTAAGAATGATTGGAGAGTATTACTGAGTATCACTCTCTACGTATTCTTTGTAAATTGTTATGTATAAGTATATTAAATTACTTGTAGTTTTCATTGTACAGTGTTCATTTAGTCATTCTCAACAGGCTGGTTTGCCTTTTTTTTATAAAGCCACAAGATAAAGAACACATTCTACCCAGCATTCCACTCCAGGAAATTTACCCTATAAGCATACTCCCACAAGTACAAAGATAAATATATATGGGTGTTCTCTGCCTGGTTACACAACAGAGGTGTATATGGTCATTAAAAAGAAGAAAGTAAATATATGTATAGTGTATTTCATTTATTCTCTTAAATGTTCATAAATGTATATAATCTCTCTAGAAAAATTAGGGGGACAGGGAGAGAGACATACTTTTCACTTCATAGTATTATATTTATGGTTTTGGGTTTTACCATAAATAACAACTTTAATTTTTTAACTAGCTAATAAAAGAATTCCTTCAAGACATTGTGACACATAAATATCTGAATGGAGAAGATCTCTCCACGCCATGAATCAGGTATCAAGAATGGACAGTACCAGGTAAGCAATATCCCATGAAGAATATAGCCTTGATAGGATTTTCTTCTGTATGTTTCTGCCAAATGTTCCACTGGCACCTAGAGATCCTTGGACTTGAAAATGTTGCTTCTATCTCACTAGTCATCCTTAATGTAACATCTTTTTCTTTCCTCCATTATAAGAAGGAATCTCTGTGCTCCCAGGGGACAAATGTGAGCATCACCGTTACAGAAAAGTCATAGAAAATGCCAATATGAATCAGAAGTGGAACAATGATTCAATCCTTGAACACAGAATCATAGAGGGCCAATCTTTCTGGCATGGACTCTGGAATTGGAAAGTTCTCAGTTCTTTTTCTGCCTCTATGGTATCTTAGTTGTACAATTCTGCACAATTTATTGATTTTCTCTATGTTTACATTTTATCACCTGTAATATTGTCACTAATATTGCCTAACTCATTTGGATCTTGTGAGTATTGAGTTAGTGAATGTACGGAAAACTTTTAGCAAGTACCTGAGCAAAATCCCATGATTCCAGAAGCCTCAGGTAAACAGATAAGTGTAATTCTTCCTATGAGATAAGCCCTGGTTCTGATTTACTTTAGCCCATACATCTATCAATGTTGACAGTTTGGGAAAAAATCAATTTGCTGTTGAAGTCAGAGTGAAGAGAAAACATTATTGAGACTCCCAATTATTAGCCATCACAGCATATGGATCAACAATTCACGTCAATGAATATTTATTGAGATGCTGCTATGTACAAAACACTGATTGACTGATTTTATTTTTTTTAATGCATCAGTTCCTACCCTTTGGGAGCTCACAAATTTATGGTAAAGATGAGTCAAAAGTGAATATTCTTTACTAGAGGACCAAACAGTATGCTTATGAAAGTATAAAGAAAGTAAATTAATTCTAACTGACAGTACGAAAAGTCATTTTAGAGGAGGTATGATTTAGATGAAGCTTTACAAAAAGGCAGCTTTTGAGGAAAGAGTACTTGAGGAGATAGGACAGCTAGATGTGGAAACAGAAAGTAAAGATGTGGAAACAGAAGAATGCAGAGTATATTTGGGAAGAATGCATTCGTTTGCAAAGGGGTATCATATTGAAATACCACATACTGGGTGGCTTAAGAAACAGAAATTTATTTCTCACAGTTCTGGAGGCTGGAAGTCCAAGATCAAGTAGTCAGCAGGTTTAGTTTCTTCTAAGGCCTCTCTCCTTGGCTTGCAGACGGCCACTTTCTCACTGTGTCCTCAAATGGTCTTTCCTCTGTGCACAGCATCCCTGGGGTCTCCTTGCATATTCAAACTTCCTCTTCTTATATGACACCAGTCATATTGGATTAAGACCTCATTTTAACTTAGTCACCTCTTTAAAGGCCTTATCTCCAAAATACAGTCACATTCTTAGGTACTGGGGGTTAGGACTTCAACATATGAATTCCAGGAAGGGGAACACAATTCAGCCCATAATGAATAACAAGTAATGTTATGGAAATAAATAATACATGGGGAGGCATAGAAGCGGAGGTAGGTAAAATAAAAGGCAAAAAACCCCCAAAACTTCTTGAACTCTTATTATAAACCAGTCACTATTCTAAGAGCTTGACTTACCTAAATTCATTTAATCCTCACAATAGCCCTGTAGAGTAGACATTATTATTATTCCTATTTTCAAGGAATGAAACTGAGGCATAGGGAGAATAGAGCCAGGTGGTTTTATCCCAACGTTCATATTCTTAACCTGTACACTAAACTGTCTAGGGAAAGCAAAAAATGGTAAAGTTTTGGAGTACTTTCAATGCCAGTCTGAGGAGACTGGATTTAATTCTGTAAGAAATGGCAATCCAGTGGTAACTGAGCAAGGGAGTAGAACAATTTTTTTTTTTTTGAGAACTTCAACAGCAGCGTATAGAATGGACTGAAATGGCAATAAGCCAGCACATCATTATGTTACCTATAAGAGATTATGTAATAGAAACTTTGGTTATTGGTATTAGATGTGGGTCATCTCATAAAAAACAAACAAGAATTTTTGAAATATTTAAACAAAGTCCAAAGATTTTAAGACAAGTTTATTGCCATCATTACAGATTTATGATGGACATCTAAATAACCCATACAACTGTTTCTGTTCTTTTTGTTCTCTCTATATTAACAGCAAACTATCAGTAGTAATAACTCATATGAAATCAATAATAGTATTATTATTTAGACATGGTAATTTTGGGTGTATTTGCTTAGTGATTTTTGTTGTTGTTTTAATTACATCACTTCTTTCTGACATCGACACTATGATGTTATGTTGCACATGTAGGAACTGGAGATGAAAGAGATTTAATAACTTAAGGAAAAGCACATGGACCATAGAATAGAGATATTCATACTGAGGCCTAGCTATCTACAGAGTCTGAGTTTTTAAACACGTGGTAGGAGTTTTTAACAGTTTTATTGATATGATTGACACACAACAAACTACCCATGTTTAAAATGTACAATTTCTTAAGTTGACATAAACATACACCCATAGAACCATAACCAAAATCAAGATAATAAACACATCCATCACTCCCAAAAGTTTCCTCATGCCCTTTGTAATCTTTTCTTCTCACCCCTTCCCAACTCTCCTTTCCACAGGCAGTTCACTGATCTGCTCTCTGTCACTACAGAGAAGTTTGTATTTTCTAGAACTTTATATTAATGTTATCATATACTATTCACTATTTTTTACTGGCTTCTCAGCATAAGACCTTTGCAATTCCATCCAATGTTGCATATTCATTCCTTTCTGTTGCTAAGCAGTTTTCCACAATTTCTTTATCCATACACAGTTTGATGGATATTTGGGTTGTTCCAGTTTGGGACTACTACAAATAAAGCTGTCATGAGCTTGTGTACAAGTCTTTGCATGGACATTGGTTCCATTTCTTTTGGGTAAATACCTAAGAATGGAATGGATGGATTATGTGGTAATGGTATGTTTAAATTTTTAAGAAAATGCCAAACTTTTCTGAAATGATTATACCAGTTTACATTTCTACCAGCAGAGTATACGAGTTGCTCCACATTCTCACCAACATTTGACATGGTCAGGCTTTAATTTTAGACATTTTAATATGTGTGTAATGATATCTCAATGGGGTTTTAATGTGCCTTTCCCTAATCACTAATGATGTTGAGCATCTTCTCATATTTTTATTTGCCATCTATATATATATTCCTTGGTGAAAAACTCAAGGTATTTCTGTTCAAAACTCAGATTTCTGTTTAAATCTTTTTTGCCCATTCTTTGTAATGAGTTTTATTATTATTATATTGTTATTATTATTATTAGAGTTTTTAGAGTTCTTTGTATCTTCTAGATATGTCTGTTTCAAATATTCAACTTGCAAATATGTTCTCCCAATCTGCGATGTCTTTTCATTCTCTTAACAGTGTTTTGTGATGAGAAGAAGTTTTTAATTTTGATGGAGTCTAATTTAAATATTTTTTCTTTTAAGGATCATGTCTTCCTGCTGTTTTTAAGGAATATTTGCCTAACTCCCAGTCACTATGATTTTTCTCCTATTTTTCTTCTATAAGTTTTATAGTTTTAGGTTTTATATTTAGGTCTAGGATTTATTTTAAGTTAATTTTGGTTTATAGAGCAAGGTATATATCTAAGTCCATTATTTTGCATATGGATATCCACTTTTTCCAGCAACATTTGTTGAAAAAGACTATCTTTTTTCCACTAAATTATCTTTTCAATTTAGAGAAAATCAATTAACCATGATGGGTTGATTTCTGAACTCTCTGTTCTTCTCCATTGATTTATACGTCTATCTTCACACCAATACCACACTTCCTTGATTAATGTAGCTTTATAATAGGACTTCCAGTGAGGTAGAGTAAGTCCTCCAATTTTATTCTTTTTCAATATTATTATGGCTAATCTATCTAGGGCCTCTACATTTCCATATGGATTTTAGATTCTACTTGTCAAGTTTCTACAATTTGCCTACTGGGATTTTGAATGGAGTTGTGTTGAATGTATTCATCAATTTGGAGACAATAAATATCTTAATATTGAATCTTCTGATTAATAAATAGATTCTATCTTGCAATATATTTATGGATTTTCAAAATTTCTCAGCAGTGATATATAGTTTTAGTATAAAGATTTTGTCAGATTTATCCCTAAATATGTCATATATTGTATGCTGTTTTAAGTGATTTTTTAATTTAATTTTATTTATTTTTTTAAACAGCAGGTTCTTATTACTCATCCATTTTATACACATCAGTGTAAACATGTCAATCCCAATCGCCCAATTCATCACACCACCACCCCCACCTCCCACCCCGGCTTTCCCCCCTTGGTGTCCATACATTTGTTCTCTGCACCTGTGTCTCAATTTCTGCCCTGCAAACCGGTTCATCTGTACCATTTTTCTGGGTTCCACATATATGCGTTAATATACAATATTTGTTTTTCTCTTTCTGCCTTACTTCACTCTGTATGACAGTCTCTAGATCCATCCACATCTCTACAAATGACCCAATTTCATTCCTGTTTAAGGCTCAATAATATTCCATTGTATACATGTACCACATCTTCTTTATCCATTCATCTGTCGATGGGCATTTAGGTTGCTTCCATGTCCTGGCAATTGAAAATAGTGTTGCAATGAAAATCAGAGTGCATGTGTTTTTTTAAATTATGGTTTCCTCTGGGTATATGCCCAGTAGTGAGATTGCTGGGTTATATGGTAATTCTAGTTTTAGTTTTTTAAGGAACCTCTATACTGTTCTCCATAGTGGCTGTATCAATTTACATTCCCACCAACAGTGCAAGAGGGTTCCCTTTTCTCCACACCCTCGTCAGCATTTGTTGTTTGTAGATTTTCTGATGATGCCCATTCTAACGGGTATGAGGTGATACCTCATAGTTTTGATTTGCATTTCTCTAATAATTAGTGATGTTGAGCAGCTTTTCATGTGCTTCTTGGCCATCTGTATGTCTTCTTTGGGGAAATGTCTATTTAAGTCTTCTGCCTATTTTTGGATTGGGTTTTTTTTTTTTAATATTGAGCTGTATGACCTGTTTATATATTTTGAAGATTAATCCTTTGTCCGCTGATTCATTTGCAAATATTTTCTCCCATTCTGAGGGTTGTCTTTTCATCTTGTTTGTAGTTTCCTTTGCTGTGCAAAAACTTTTAAGTTTCATTAGGTCCCATTTGTTTATTTTTGTGTTTATTTCCATTACCCTAGGAGGTGGATCAAAAAAAGATCTTGATGTGATTTATGTCAAAGAGTGTTCTTCCTATGTTTTCCTCTAACAGTTTTATACTGTCCGGTCTTACATTTAGGTCTCTTCTCCATTTTGAGTTTCTTTTTGTGTATGGTGTTAGGGAGTGTTCTAATTTCATTCTTTTACATGTAACTGTCCAGTTCTCCCAGCACTACTTATTGAAGAGACTGTCTTTTCTCTATTGTATATCCTTGCCTCCTTTGTCATTGATTAGTTGACCATAAGTGCATGGGTTTATCTCTGGGTTTTCTATCCTGTTCCATTGATCTATATTTCTGTTTTGTGCCAGTACCATACTGTCTTGATTACTGTAGCTTTGTAGTATAGTCTGAAGTCAGGGACTCTGATTCCTCCAGCTCCATTCTTTTCCCTCAAGACCACTTTGGCTATTTGGGGTCTTTTGTGTCTCCATACAAATTTTAAGATTTTTTGTTCTAGTTCTGTAAAAAATGCCATTGGTAATTTGATAGGGAGTGCATTGAATCTGTAGATTGCTATGGGTAGTATAGTCATTTTCACAGTATTGATTCTTCCAATCCAAGAACATAGAATACCTTTCCATCTGTTTGTATCATCTTTGATTTCTTTCATCAGTGTCTTATAGTTTTCTGTAAACAGGACTTTTGTCTCCTTAGGTAGGTTTATTCCTAGGTATTTTATTCTTTTTGTTGAAATGGTAAGTGGCAGTGTTTCCTTAATTTCTCTTTGAGATTTTTCATCACTGGTGTATAGGAATGCAAGAGATTTCTGTGCATTAATTTTGTATCCTGGAACTTTACCAAATTCATTGATTAATGCTAGTAGTTTTCTGGTGGCATTTTGAGGATTCTCTATGTATAGTATCATGTCATCTGCAAACAGTGACAGTTTTACTTCTTCTTTTCCAATTTGTATTCCTTTTTCTTCTCTGATTGCCATGGCTAGGACTTCCAAAACTATGTTGAATTATAGTGCTGAGAATAGATATCCTTGTCTTGCACCTGATCTTAGAGGAAATGCTTTCAGTTTTTCACCATTGAGAATGATGTTCACTGTGGGTTTGTCGTATATGGCCTTTATTATGTTGAGGTAGGTTCCCTCTATGTCCACTTTCTGGAGAGTTTTTATCATAAATGGGTGTTGAATTTTGTCAAAAGCTGTTTCTGCATCTATTGAGATGATCATATGGTTTTTATTTTTCAATTTGTTAATATGGTGTATCACATTGATTGATTTGTGTATATTGAAGAATCCTTGCATCTCTGTGATAAATCCCACTTGATCATGGTGTATGATACTTGTAATGTGCTTTTGGATTCTGTCTGCTAGTATTTTGTTGAGGATTTTTGCATCTATATTCATCAGTGATATGGGTCTGTAGTTTTCTTTCTTTGTAGTATCTTTGTCTGGTTTTGGTATCAGGTTGATGGTGGCCTCATAGAATGAGTTTGGGAAGGTTCCTTCCCCTACAATTTTTTGGAAGAGTTTGAGAAGGATGGGTGTTAGATCTTCGCTAAATGTTTGATAGAATTCACCTGTGAAGGCATCTGGCCCTGGACTTTTGTTTCTTGGAAGATTTTTAATCACAGTTTCAATTTCATTACTTGTGATTGGTCTGTTCATATTTTCTATTTCTTCCTGGTTCAGTCTTGAAAGGTTATACCTTTCTAAGAATGTGTCCATTTCTTCCAGGTTGTCCATTTTATTGGCATAGAGTTGTTTGTAGTAATCTCTCATGATCCTTTGTATTTCTGCAGTGTCCACTGTAACTTCTTTTTCATTTCTAATTTGATTGATTTGAGTCCTCTCTCTCTTTTTCTTGATGAGTCTGGCTAATTTTTTATCAATTTTGTTTATCCTCTCAAAGAACCAGGTTTTAGTTTTATTGATCTTTGCTATTGTTTTCTTTGTTTCTATTTCACTTATTTCTCTCTGATATTTATGATTTCTTTCCTTCTACTAACTTTGGGTTTTGTTTGCTCTTCTTTCTTCAGTTCTTTTAAGTGTAAGGTTAGATTTAGGTGTAAGGTTAGATTTGTTTGCTCTTCATTTTTCAGTTCTTTTAGGTGTAAGGTTTTGTTTGCTCTTCTTTTTTCAGTTCTTTTAGGTGTAAGGTTAGATTTAGGTGTAAGGTTAGATTTGTTTGCTCTTCTTTTTTCAGTTCTTTTAGGTGTAAGGTTTTGTTTGCTCTTCTTTTTTCAGTTCTTTTAGGTGTAAGGTTAACTTGAGATTTTTCTTGTTTCTTGAGGTAGGATTGTATTGCTATAAACTTCCCTCTTAGAACTGCTTTTACTGCATCCCACAGGTTTTGGATCATCGTGTTTTCATTGTCATTTGTCTCTAGGTATTTTTTGATTTCCTCTTTGATTCCTTCAGTGATCTCTCGGTTATTTAGTAACGTATTGTTTAGCCTCCAGGTGTTTGTGTTTTTTATGTTTTCTTCCCTGTGATTGATTTGTAACCTCATAACATTGTGGTCAGAAAAGATGCTTGATATGATTTCAATTTTCTTAAATTTACTGAGGCTTGATTTGTGACCTAGGATGTGATCTATCCTGGAGAATGTTCCATGTGCACTTGAGAAGAAAGTGTAATCTGCTGTTTTTGGGTGGAATGTCCTATAAATATCAATTAAATTTATCTGGTCTATTGTGTCATTTAAGGCTTGTGTTTCTTTACTAATTTTCTGTTTGGATGATCTGTCCATTGGTGTACCTGAGATGTTAAAGTCCCCCACTATTATTGTGTTACTGTCGATTTCCTCTTTTATAGCTGTTAGCATTTGCCTTATGTATTGAGGTGCTCCTATGTTGGCTGCATATATATTATAATTGGTTTATCTTCTTCTTTGGTTGATCCCTTGATCATTATGTAGTGTCATTCCTTGTCTCTTGTAACATTCTTTATTTTAAAGTCTATTTTATCTGATATGAGTATTGCTATTCCAGGTTTCTTTTGATTTCCATTTGCATGGAATATCTTTTTCCATTCCCTCACTTTCAGTCTGTATGTGTCCCTAGGTCTGAAGTGGGTCTCCTGTAGACAGCATATATATGGATCTTGTTTTTGTATCCATTCAGCAAGCCTGTGTCTTTTGGTTGGAGCATTTGATCCATTCACATTTAAGGTTATTATCGATATATATATTCCTATTAGCATTTTCTTAATTGTTTTAGGGTTGCTTTTGTTCGTTCTTTTCTTCTCTTGTGTTTCCCACTTGGAGAACTTCCTCTAGCATCTGTTGTAGAGCTGGTTTGGTGGTGCTGAATTGTCTTCGCTTTTACTTGTCTGTAAAGCTTTTGATTTCTCCATTGAATCTGAATGAGATCCTTGCCGGGTAGAGTAATCTTAGTTGTAGGTTCTTCCTTTTCACCACTTTAAATATGTCATGCCACTCCCTTCTGGCTTGTAGAGTTTCTGCTGAGAAATCAGCTGTTAACCTTATGGGAGTTCCCTTGTATATTATTTGTCATTTTTCCCTTGTTGTTTTCAATAATTTTTCTTTGTCTTTAGTTTTTGCCAGTTGATTACTATGTGTCTCAGCATGTTTCTCCTTGGGTTTATCCTCCCTGGGACTCTCTGTGCTTCCTGGGCTTGGGTGGCTATTTCCTTTCCCATGTTAGGGAAGTTTTTGACTATAATCTCTTCAGATATTTTCTGGTGTCCTTTCTCTCTCTCTTCTCTTTCTGGGACCCCTATAATGAGAATGTTGGTGCATTTAATGTTGTCCCAGAGGCCTCTTAGGCTGTCTTCATTTCTTTTCATTCTTTTTTCTTTATTCTGTTCCATGGCAGTGAATTCCACCATTCTGTCTTCCAGGTCACTTATCTGTTCTTCTGCTTCAGTTATTCTGCTATTGGTTCCTTCTAGTGTATTTTTTGTTTCAAGTATTGTATTGTTCATCTCTGTTTGTTTGTTCTTTAATTCTTCTAGGTCTTTGTTAAACATTTCTTGCATCTTCTCAATCTTTGCCTCCATTCTTTTTCCGAGGTCCTGGATCATCTTCACTATCATTATTCTGAATTCTTTTTCTGGAAGGTTGTCTATCTCCACTTCATTTAGTTGTTTTTCTAGGCTTTTATCTTGTTCCTTCATCTGCTACATAGTCCTCTGCCTTTTCATCTTGTCTGTCTTTATGTGAATGTAGATTTTGTTCCACAGGTTGCAGGATTGTAGTTCTTCTTGCTTCTGCTGTCTGCCCTCAGTGATATTGTTTTTTAAGTTCAATTTCCATGTGTTCCTTGCTATGATATAGAAATAGAATTGACTTTGTACAATGATTTTGTATCCTAAAACCCTGTTGAACTCACTTATTAGTTCTAGGAGTTTTCAGTAGTTCCCTAGGACTTTCTGCATAGATAACTATGTTGTTTGTGACTGAAGACATTTTTACTACTTCTTTTGTAATCTGGTTACTTTGTTTCTTTTTCCTACCTGACAGCAATGGCTAGAATCCCTAGTATAATATAACTAGAAGTGGAAAAATTGGACATCTTTGTCTTGTTCTTGATCATAGTGTGAAATCATCTAGTCTTTAACCATTATGCATGATTTCAACTGTAGGTTTTTCATGGGTGCCCTTTATCAGGTTGAAGAAGTCTCTTTCTATTACTGTTAGCTTTGAGTTTTTATCAGGAATGGAATTTGGATTTCATCTAATGCTTTTTCAGCATCTATTGAGATGATCACATGATTTTCCTTTTTTAGTTTATTAATATGGTGAATTCCATTAATTAATTTTTTTTTTTTGGCCGCACCACACAGCATATTGGATCTTAGCTCTCCAGCCAGGGATGGAACTCACGTCCCCTGCATTGAAAGCATGGAGGCTTAACCACTGGACTGCCAGGGAATTCCTCATTAATTAATTTTCAAATGTAATTTCCATCTTGCATTCTTGGGATAAACTCCACTTGATCATGATGTGTTATATGTTTACATATCATCACATTCAACTTGCTAAAATTTTAAGAATTTTTGTATTTATTTTAATTAGGAAATTGGTCTGTAGTTTCCTATGGTTTATAATGTCTTTGTCTTTGTCTGTTTTTAACATCAGAGTAATTCTGGACACATATAATGAAAGTATTTCCTCCTCTTCAATTTTGTACAATTGGTATTATTTATTTTCCTTAAATGCTTGGAAGAATTCACCAGTAAAGCCTTCTATGACTGGGGTTTTCTTTGGTAGAAGGTTCTTTACTACAAATTCAATTTCGTTAACAGATACAGAGTTATTCAGTTATTCTGTTTCAACTTGAGTGAACTTAGGCAACTCAACTCTTTCAAGGAAGTTGTCCATTTCATCTAAGATGTTGAACCTGTTGGAAAACGTTTTCATAATACTATGCTGTTTTCTTTTAATATCTGCAGTATCTGTAGCATAATATCATCTTTCTCATTCCCAATCTTGGCAATTTGTGTCTTCTCTCATTGTTTCCCTTATCATTCTGGCTAAAGGTTTATCACTTTTATTTATCTTCTCAAAAAAAAAATCCCTAGTTCCATTGATTGTCTCTATCATTTTTCTGTTTTATTGATCTCCACTTGGTCTTTGTGATGGTTAATTTTATGTGTCAACTTCACTGGGCTAAGATACACCCAGATAGCTAGTGTTGCTATTTATATAAATATTTATAATATAACTACTGATTCTATCTGTGAGGGTTTTTCTGGAAAAGATTAGCATTTGAATTGGTAGACAGAGTAAAGAAGACCACCTTCACCAATGTGAATGGACATCACCTATCTGTTGAGGGCCTGAAGAGAGCGCAAAGGTAGAAGGACAAGTCTGCTCTCTCTAGTTGAGCTGAAACTTCCATCTTCTCCTGGCCTTGGACAACAGCACTCATGGTTCTCAGGCCTTCAGACTCGAACTGGGACTAACACCATCGGTTCGCCTGATTCTCAGACTTCTGGATGCTGATGCAGAATTACACCATCAGCTTTGGCTCTGTTTCTCTGGAATACTTTGTCATTGTACTTTCCTTTCTTCTGTTTGCTTTGAAAATTTATACCAAATTAATGATCTACTTCTAGTTTCTTAAAGTAGAAACTGAAATTATTGATTGGGGACTTTTTTTCTTTCTTAAGATAGACTTTTGTTTTTTATCAATTCCTAAGTACTATTTTAGCAGCAACTCAAAAATTTTTATATGTTGGAACTTTATTTTCATTCAGTTCAAAACACTTTCTAGTTTCCTTTTTATTTATTCTTTGACCCATGGGTCATTTAGAAATATGTTATTTTATTTCCAAGTATTTAGAAATGTTTCAGATATCTTTGTTATTGATTTCTAATTCATTTCTACTGTGATTAGAGAAGGTACTTTGTATGGCTTGAAGCCTCTTAAATTTATTGAGATTTGTTCTGTGGTCCAGGCTACAGAATACCTTAATAAATGTTTCCTGTGCATTTAGAAATATTTTTTTTTTTATTCAGGCAGGACTGGGCAAGTGGAAGAGCAGCCAGAAAGAGTAACCTGGACTCAGAGTTGGCACAGAAGGATGCAGGGAACTGTGAGTCTGTAGGTCTGGTTAGATCTTGTCTTCATCTTTGCCACACTAAAGGGGCTCACAGTGTTGCCAGGTGCAGCCTAGCCCTAGACCTAGCCTCTCTGGAGGAAGCGATCAGAGAGATGGGAGAGAATGTCACAAGACCTGGGAATAACAAGATGCAGACTTGAGCAAAGACCTGTTCAAAATACCAAACTAAAATAGTCTCCACCAGAAAAGCAGATGAGGTATCTCTTCACTTCCTCATCCTGGGAGACGAACACCCTTTCTAGAAAAAGATAATCAGTGGTCTGTGTGTGAAAGGACAGTGACTACCAGCCCCCAAACAGATAGTTAACATAAAGTCACTAGGTTTCTAAAAATTAGCACAGGCAAGCAATTAAAAACAAATGACTGACCCTGGTCCAGTCTAGGTCTAAGCAGGAATCCTAATGTCTGGTTAACTTGTTTGAATTTTGGCTAAATCATTTTCTGTAATTGGATGATCTTCTTAGGCAGTATTCACCAATTCACCTTGGGGGAAAAAGCATTTCTTCTTGGTGATGACTGTGATAGTACCAAAAAATATAAAATTGGGATTAACCAGATGGTACATTTTAACCTATAATGGTTTCATGTTTGTGCACTAGAATATTCTATGGATTCCCTGTAAAATTAGATTTTTATTTTAATCTAATTTAATTAAAAATAAAATGAAAGTATACCAGTCCCCTATCGGATTTCAGAGTTATTTAAAGGTAACAATAGACGTATCAGTGAAGGTCTCGGCACAAAACAGATGGTGGGCTTGAAAGGCTTGACCTAAGAGAGATTTTGAAGTAGTTAAGAGAGTTAAAGTAACCCACAAAACATGGTGAGGGCTCCAGATATCAGCAACAATGGACTCCATTACCTCCCGCAAGCCTGAAAGGCATGAGAAGGGAAGTGTATTTCTAGAGCCTGGAGAAACTCAGGGCCTTGAAACAAGTGGTCAACTGACAAGTGTTACATCCATGCTAGTCTCAACCTGAGACCCTCTCCTTAATGTAATCAGAGGATTACACTGTGATCAATATTAATGTTATTAACAATAATAGCTAAGAATGATAAAGGTGGCATCCACTGTGATAAGTATCTGGCTTGCATGGTCTCATTCAGTTCTTAAAAAAGAGCCTTATGAGGTGTATACTATTTCTATCCCCACTTTGCAGAGATTAAATACTGTGCCCAGTCACACATTTTGTAAAGGCTGAATCCAAATGTGAACCCAGGCAGTCTGACTGCAGAGGCCATACTATTAACTGCCCAAAAAAAAGGTTTGTATAATTAGAATCAGATCCCAATGTAATCCTTACATTGAATCAAAAATCAGGAAATTTGCTCCAGACTCCACTCTCTGATTTGGTTGGTTTCCTTTAGGCAGAGAGATTTCTTTAATTATGTAAAACCTATCTGAGGAACTGTTTCCTGATTCATCCCATGAGAAAAAAATATCAACAGCAACAACAAAAAACACAGTATCTTTGCATCTTGAAATTGTTGAATATTTTGTCTTTTCAAAGCTGCTGGTATTTCTGTGCTTATCTTCAGGGATTTTATACACAGTGGGATCAGAGGCAGCCAGTCTGTATTTGGTCCCCAGCTAGGTCTTTCCATCCACTACATCCTGCCTATATCCAGGCCCTATGTTAACTCTGACAGGGACACTCAAACTACTGTTTCATGAAGGACTTGTTATATAGGATGAAGGACCACTTCTCTTAGAAAATGCTAGATTTTATTCACTTCTAACCTCTCACCACTCCCAACTCTCATCCTCGATGCCACTCCTGTTTTTAAGCAGGGAAATTTGCATATTCTTCTAACTTGTATTGCTCTGTAGAAACAAATCATAATCCAGTTTTGGAAAATTCATCATCAAATACATTTCATCAAACTATACAGTCCAATACCATTTTTAACGTTTTATGGATATCTTATTTAATATGGAGAAGTATATAAATCAAAAGCATACAGCTTAATTAATTACCAAAAATTAATAAACCCCTGTAGCTACTACCCAGGTCAAGAAATTGAAGATTAGCAGCATTTCAGAAGCCCTCTTATGTTCCTTCCTAATCATTGCCCACCCTGTCTCCAAAAGTAACCACTGCCCTAAATTCTAACACCATAGATGAGGTTTACTTGTTTGGGGATTTATATAAATGGAGGCGTGAAATATGTACTATTTTGTTTCTGGATTCACCCCTGTTGCTACATGTAACTCGAGTTCATTTATTTTCATTACTAGATAGTATTCCATTATATTAATATACCACAATTTATTTAAATATTCTACTATTGATAAATATTTGAAAATTGTAATACATAACTGACAAAGGGCCTTTTATATAAAATACATAGAGTATGCAACATAATAAAAATAGCAATAACCAAATAGAAAACAGTTTTGAGACACTTTTTTAAAAAGGATATTTGAATAATCAAAAAACATGAAAAGATTCTCAACCTCATTAATCAACCAGGAAATGTTAATTTAAGCCATGATGAGATACCACCACACACCCACAAGAAAGGCTAAAATGAAAAGGCTGACAAGATCAAGTGTTGATAAAGACATGAAACAACACAAAACTCCTATGTAATCTTGGGGTGTAATTGGTACAGTCACTTAGAAAAACAGTCTGGCATTATCTACTAAAATTGAACATATTTCATTTTTAACTATAAATTCATTTATATTTTTAAATGCATTTTAAAAATGCATCCTTAGATGAAAAGGCTAGGCAGTGATTTATGTAAAACTACTTCTGGGATCTTAACTTCTCACAGACTTAATATGTGCCCTTAGAATTATATAGCAGCTAAAACAAAACAAAACAACAACTGTTACTTATATTATATTAATTTTTAAAATACTATGCAGTTCAATCTCATTATACTCTGCCAAGACTATACTTCATGTAGAATACTGCAACCAAACATGATATTTTTGACAGCACATTGATAATTTAGAAATGAAAGTGGAGAAGGGTTCTTCAAACTCGTTCAGTTAGCGATTAAATAGTACATTATTCATTACACACCAACTGTGAGCCAGAGATGGCACCAAGCAATGGAAGTAGGTTGGAGAAAAGACAACAAAAGGCAAAACCTTTAAGTATTTCTAAACCTGTCGCATTTCAACACTCTACTCATTCTCCGTAGGTGATAACCTGTACTTTCAGTCTTTTCCTGAGTCTTTTCCTGTGACCTGTAGGCTTATGATTCCAAAATCCTTTTATTCAGATACCTTCTTTCAGAACCAGACTTCTGCCTTTGCCTGCATACTGGGTGTTCAGCTCCTCAGGCTACTACAGCTCATCATACTTAAATGTAACTCATCTTCTCCCAAACTGTCTACCCCTGAGGGTGGTTACAGAATCCATATAGTCTCTGAAACTAGAAATTAGTCAATCTTTGAATTCTCCCTGTCTAATCCTCAGCATCTATTTAATTACCACACCCTGCTGATTTTAACTCTACCTTACCCCCATCCTCTTTTTTTTTTTTTTTTTTTTTTTTTTTTGCGGTACGCGGGCCTCTCACTGTTGTGGCCTCTCCCATTGCGGAGCACAGGCTCTGGACACGCAGGCTCAGCGGCCATGGCTCACGGGCCTAGCCGCTCCACGGCATGTGGGATCCTCCCGGACCGGGGCACGAACCCGCGTCCCCTGCATCGGCAGGTGGACTCTCAACCACTGCGCCACCAGGGAAGCGCCCCCCCATCCTCTTTTATTAGTGCCTGCCTGGAATACCAAAGCAGCCTCCCAGTTGTCCCTCTGTACCTCCAGTCAACACAATTTCAGCAGTACCAGGAGTTGATCTATTTGATCTCCCTCTTCAAACCATTCGATCGTTTTTTGTCACCTTTAGCACAGAGCATAACCTATATCATCTCAGTTTATGTTATAAACACAGAGAATATTCAGAAACTAGTAACAGTGGTTCCTTCTAAAAGGACAACTTGTTGACTGGGGGAATGGGACAAGAGAGGGACTTACTTTCACTGTATACTGTTTTTATATTTTTTAATTTGGCACCAGAGTCAGATTCTGTTACCAAATTTCAAAAGTACCTTTTAATGTATGCCATAAGATTCTGCATATTTTCAGTAAGGGGTCTACAAGTTTGGTTCTGAGCATCCTGATAGCCAAAGGAATGAGGGAAAGATGATCAGGTTTAAGTAACACATCTATTAAGATAAAATCAAACTAGCTCCCAAGAGCAAGCCAAGTGCTTCCTGGTTTAAAATAAAATTTAAAAAGAAATTTCCCTGTGAAAAGAACATTACATAGGGGAAATTTCCAACAATATTCCCAAATAATTTCAACAGAGACTTTCAGGCTGCAGATCCTTAGAACATCCCTCTAGGCAAGTCAAAAGCATAACCCAAAAGTACAACCTGGTAAAGCAGTTGTCCCATAGGTTAATCTTCTCATTTTGGTGGTTTCAGATGCTCCATTCAAACTGGACTTTATAATAATATGATCAGTACATGATAACTATATATATATATTTTGTGTGTGTGTGTGTGTGTGATACACAGGCCTCTCACTGCTGTGGCCTCCCCCGTTGCGGAGCACAGGCTCCGGATGCGAGGGTCAGCGGCCATGGCTCACGGGCCCAGCTGCTCCGCGGCACGTGGGATCCTCCAAGACCGGGGCACGAACCCATGTCCCCTGCATCGACAGGCGGACTCTCAACCACTGCACCACCAGGGAAGCCCGATAACAATATTTTGCATTAATATTATATATGAAAGAACTTGGCGTGAGCCAGAGCTGCCAGTGATGAAACAGTCTGATTCTGAGTTAATAAGCCTATCTTCAATATCAGGGATATTATAGAACAGATCCTTGCCTCGCTAGAAGTTTGGAGGGAATAAATTCTAGGACCTCTTCAAACATTAAGATTCCACAAGGTGGTATGTCCATGCATCTTGAAATTACCTCCTTAAAGTTTAAGTGCATCTCTATGTGTAAGGAGTTATTACTTAAATAAATTTAAGAACTTGATCATAGTGCCTCCTTGTACTTAGGAAATTCCCTGAATACAATTAGAGGTGTTACTAGCATTGGTTTAAAGGAAGCCTAAAGCTAAATTTTTAACTAGTGAGGCATTTAAGAAGAGGACCCAGGAGCCCTGGGTCCCAGTTCCACATCTATCAACTACCCTCCATGCTTAATAAGGTTATATAATTCTCCAAAAACAAGCAGCATGACTCCACCTCTTGCCCTAGATTTTCTTACACAAGACAAGGAGAAAGTATCTCAGCCTGAGTCTGCATTATAAAGATAAGAGGGCCAATCCCTCTTTTAAATACACACATGCACAACTCAAAATTGAAATTTATTTCAATTTCCTTTATTTTAAAGGAAAAAGGAAGGGAGGGAGGGAGAAGGAAAGAAGGAAGGAAAGAAATGAAAGAAAAGACAGGAACTCATGGCCCCAGTTTATGAGGGACAAGATAGGGAGGAGATGAATGTCCTTTCCACCAGGGTACAGCCTGGCGCTGGCTTTGCCAAGACTCCCCGTCTCTGTCTCCACATTCCACTGGCTCCTGAAAGGTAAGTACCACTCCTTCTAGCCTGTGGCTGAAGGGAAACCAGAGAGAGAAAAAGGTTGAGAACCATCTGGCTGGGAGTATATACAAACTAAATCAAATGTATTGTTCACAATTTACAGTGGGTCATCTCTTCTTTTTTCTTATTTCTTTTCAATATCGAATGAAGGGCTGACCAGCAAGGTCAAACTCCCCTTATTAATGAGGCATTGCTGGGGCTCTGTCTCATTAGGGCACTCAGAACTGTGCATTTACTGCAATTTGCAGCGCTTAATAGAGAAAGGTCAGAGAGGGTCACGTTCAATTTCCACTTGGAAGAGGGAGGAAAAATGGAAGCAATTCATTTGCACAAATTTGAATAATTCTTCTCAGTCTCCTTTTCTTTATCTACGTATGGATAATTCCTGCATCTTACCTCACTCACAATCATTTCAGAACTGCCAGCGGCCAGATTTCTATGAAGGCTGTAATGGAGCTGACAGATTCTATGAATCCAGGTGTCAAAATAAAGCCGCTGGCTTTGTCTCCCACCCCCCCTCTCACAACAGGGAATAGGAGCTGCCTCTAGTGAGCTCTTAAACTTATCATAAATGTATCAAGATTGCTGTGGGCCATGAAACAGCTGTAGACAATTAATCTTTCCACAATTCTTCAGCATAAGAATTGCTTTCCCCGCAAAGTAACATCTGCCGTGCCGAGGTGATTATTCACGGCCGAGGGCGCCACCATAGTTTCATGCATAGAGCCATCAGTGGCAATGAAGCAAAATTTATAGTTTTCCCTGGTTCAGTAAAAATAACATTTCAGCTGCATTAAAACATCATCCATCAGCATTGTCCCAGAGCCCAGAGCCCCATCTTATCCAAAGAAATTAAAAAGTATTCATTTTAATGCTACCTTCTGAAGCTTGCAATGACATTACTGCCTTTTTTGGAAGGGGTTGGAGAGGAGGAGTAATACTACAAAGACGATGGGAGGAAAAGGTGATGCAGCACAGCTAGGCTGAGTATTAAACATGCTACTAGGTAGTAGTGATATCCTAATTACCACACTGCAGGTTCTCATTTATTCATGACCCCTGAATGCTTAATCAAAAATCGCTGAATCAAACTGAACAACTAAAGAGGGAAAGTTATTTCACAGAAACAAGGTAACTCTTTGGCTTCAAGGGAAAAGCATAAAATGGATACCAAAGCAATAGCTGCCTTTTCCAATGCAGTGGGCATTTTGTTTCTTTAAAACAGTTGTTTAAACATTTGTCTGAAGGAATAAAATTTACCTAGAGAAAAAAATGGATATTTGCTTTGAACCTCCCTCAGCATTATGCTAAGCTCAGGGCTTGCTCTCAGAAGTGAAAGGGCCTCCTAATACTTTGGAACTCTATCTACAGGAAATTACCCATTTCAGGACTGGGTTATGGGTATTTGAATATAATTACATAGAGGAAGAGAAAAAGGGAATCCTTGGGGTCATCTGATCTACATAGGCCTTCATACACAGTGCAGCTCTCCAGATACATTAATTTGCAAATAAAATATAAATAATATGTTACCCCCCCACACTCACACCCACTGCATTCCACCAAGCCACCCTTATAATACTTAGGCTTTAAATTTTTAAAATAATGAGTCCATAGAGTCAACATTTAGTTGAGCACTATATTCCACATCCTGTGCAATATGCCAGGAGTCCACGGACTCATTAAAGGGAACTCCTGCCTTTAAGCAGCTTGCAGTCCAAAGGGAAAGCATATAAACAAATAACTAAAATACAGATGACAAGTGATATAATAAAAGCATAAATTAAGTGCTATGGTTACACAGAAAATACAACTGCTCTGCTGGGGAGAGTAGAAGAAAGGTGTCAATTCAACACAATCCAGAGAAATAGAGGGTATTTGAATACCCACCATTAGTAAAGATCATCTGGTGATTGGTGATCGTATCTAAAAACACTACTATTTAAGGTCGTAAACAAACTGACTTATAAAGTCGCCCCAAAAAAAAGAAAGCTGAGAGGCAATGACCTGGAAGATGAGATGTTGGCACCAGTGCCATAGCTCTGTTCCACCTCAGAGTGAGGTTTTATAAGGTGCAATGCTCTATAAAGGTCTCAAAATCAATGTTTGTCCTTGGCATGTTTTCATCCAAAAGTGAAAGCTAATCATTTTTTACTCGTTGGAGATTCTCCTAATTTCACAGTCAATGAAACACAGATTTCAATGCAAGCCAAAACTTGAGTTTTACAAAGGTCAAAGGGAAAGTTCAAGTTGCTGTGTCAGTGAGTCTCAAACCACAGCACGAGATGTGCTGATCTGTCACAGCACAATAACCTCAACATAGAAGTGACTCCTAGCCTGACAGGTAGCATTCAGTAGAACACATATCCCAGGATACACTCATAGTACAGCAAGGTTCTCCAATATTTTTAAATGAACCTCTTTTCTTTTGTTTTCCAACGTAAAAATATTTTTGGAAATTTTGGAAGGGCTTTGTGCCTTTTGGTGAAAGAACTTTTAAATCTCCTCAATAAACTTATACTTAATTAAGTTTAAGGTTTATATATATTTATATATAATAGAAAGTTGTTTAATATAATTTTTAAAGTTTTATACATATGTAAATATATATACTTATGTACAACATATATACAAACATATAAATTTATATCTAATAATTTATATATACACATATAACTTGAAAAACACATTATGTATGATATATAAATATACATAAACAACTCTATATAGATAACTAGAAAGATATCTGAATATATATACTCAATTCTCATCACATAATTTTCCATAGCACATGTCTCTTCAGCCCTTACTGAATGTATGTAAACAGAAACTCTATGAGGGAAAATGGTTCTGGAAGGATGCAGGACTTTCAACCAAAAGCTGACAATGCAATGAAAAATTATTCTGATGAAAAAGAAAAGTTGGCTGAATAAGGAGTGTACACTAATAAACTTAGGTTTAAAACATCATGTACAAAAAATGAAAATAGAAAGAGGACATATAACCTAGAAGGAATTTTTCTAATTACACAAAGCTGAAGGAATATTGTTTTGAAAGCTAAAATCCAGAACTAATTGAGGATTGGGAAAAATTCTGTAGACAAAATGTGCTTGTTTAAGCTGTGTTTATTGTCACAAGAACAAAGAAAGCATCATCGCCAACTCACTGTGTGAAGTCAGAGTTATTCAACCCTTATTTAGTTTCAGTCTTCTCTATCGGAGCATGACCTTCACTCTGGAAAGGAAAGTGCCAATGTGGTTTAAGAAGAATTAAAGCCCAAGAAAAGTGAAGGACAGTAAGGATACAGCCAGCAGTTTTAAATAAATTCAAGTTTCAGGACCCAAAATAATTATATTGAAAAGACCACAGTAGTGATCCCACACTCATGGTCAAAACTTGAGAAATTTTGAGAATAGGAAAGATTCCCAGGAACCAGATGGGAACAATTGTCTATATTTCTAAAAACAATGAAATTGAATTCAGGAAACATTTTATATTGAACCTCAGGATAATTGGTGTGCAAGCATTAGAAAGTGAAAATAAACGGATAAACTGAACTAGCCTCATTTCCTCTGGGATTACTAGACTGATAAGCAGGTGGGTGCCAGAGGTTTATTCTATCTTGATTGCATCAGAGCATTTAATAAAATGTCTCAGATCTTTGTATTCAAGATAGACAAATATGGGCTGAATGAACTAGAATATGCAGGATCCATAGTTGTTGAACAGTGTTAATGAAGTAACAGAAGGAAGCTGGTATGAGGAGTGCAGGGACAGGAATCTGTGTGCAATATTATCTTCTTGAAAGAAGACCTATCTCTTGAGCTGCAGGTGGTCCAGAGAGAGAAGGGGGGCTAGCACCGCGTGAGGCTACCTGCCTCGTCACATTTACATAAGAGCTGGTTCATGGGTCAAAAGTAATAAGATAAAATGTATTAGATATAGGGCAGGAGCTTCAAGATGACGGAAGAGTAAGACGTGGAGATCACCTTCCTCCCCACAACTACATCAGAAATACATCTACACGTGGAACAACTCCTATAGAACACCTACTGAACGCTGACAGAAGTCCTCAGACCCCCCAAAAGGCAAGAAACTCCCCCACGTACCTGGGTAGGGCAAAGGAAAAAAAGAATAAACAGAGACAAAAGGATAGGGACGGGACCTGCACCAGTGGGAGGGAGCTGTGAAGGAGGAAAGGTTTCCACACACTAGGAAGCCCCTTCGCAGGCGGAGACTGTGGGTGGCAGAGGGGGAAAGCTTCGGAGTCGCGGAGGAGAGCGCAGCAACAGGGGTGCGGAAGGCAAAGTGGAGAGATTCCCGCACAGAGGATCGGTGCCGACCCGCACTCACCAGCCCGAGAGGCTTATCTGCTCACCGGCCGGTGCGGGTGGGGGCTGGGAGTTGAGGCTCGGGCTTCAGAGGTCACATCCCAGGGAGAGGACTGGGGTCGGTGGAGTGATCACAGCCTGAAGGGGCTAGTGCGCCACGGCTAGCCGGGAGGGAGTCCGGGAAAATGTCTGGAGCTGCCGAAGAGGCAAGAGACTTTTTCTTGCTTCTTTGTTTCCTGCTGCGCGAGGAGAGGGGATTAAGAGCGCCACTTAAAGGAGCTCCAGAGACGGACGCGAGCGCGGCTATCAGCACGGACCTCAGAGACGGGCATGGGGTGCTAAGGATGCTGTTGCCGCCACCAAGAGGCCTGTGTGCGAGCACAGATCACTATCCACACCTCCCCTCCCGGGAGCCTGTGCAGCCCACCACTGCCTGGGTCCCATGATCCACGGACAACTTCCCCGGGAGAAAGCACAGCGCACCTCTCAGGCTGGTGCAACGTCACGCCGACCTCTGCCGCTGCAGGCTCGCCCCGCACTCCGTGCCCCTTCCTCCCCCCGGCCTGAGTGAGCCAGAGCCCCCGAATCAGCTGCTCCTTTAACCCCGTCCTGTCTGAGCAAAGAACACATGCCCTCAGGCGACCTACACGCAGAGGTGGGGCCAAATGCAAAGCTGAACCCCAGGAGCTATGCAAGCAAAGTAGAGAAAAGGAAATCTCTCCCAGCACCTTCAGGAGCAGCGGATTAAATCTCCACAGTCAACGTGATATACCCTGCTTCGGTGGAATACCTGAATAGACAATGAACCATCACAAATTGAGGAGGTGGACTTTGGGAGCAATGATATTTTTTTTTCCCCTTTTTCTCTATTTGTCAGGGTGAATGCGTATGCTTCTCTGTGTGATTTTGTCTGTATAGCTTTGCTTTTACCATTTGTCCTAGGGTTCTGTCTGTCCATTTTTGTTTGTTTGTTTGTTTTTTTAGTATAGTTTTCAGCGCTTGTTATCACTGGTGGATTCGTTTTTTGGTTTGGTTGTTCTCTTCTTTCTTTCTTTTTTAATTACTTAAAAATTTTTTTAAATAATTATTTTTATTTTAATAACTTTTTAATTTAATTTTATCTTTTTCTTTCTTCCTTTTATTTTTTTCTCCCTTTTATTCTGAGCCATATGGATGACAGGCTCTTGATGCTACAGCCAGGTGTCAGGTCTCTGCCTCTGAGGTGGAAGGGCCAAGTTCAGGACATTTGTCCACCAGAGACCTCCCAGCTCCACGTAATATCAAACGGAAAAAATCTCCCAGAGAACTCCATCTCAATGCCTAGACCCAGCTCCGCTCAACGACCAGCAAGCTACACTGCTGGACACCCTATGCCAAAAAACTAGCAAGACACAAACAAACCACACCCATTAACAGAGAGGCTGGCTAAAATCATAATCAGGTCACAGACACCTCGAAACACACCACCACATGTAGACCTGCTTACCAGAAAGACAAGATCCAGCCTAATCCACCAGAACACAGGCACTAGTCTTCTCCACCAGGAAGCTTACACAACCCACTGAACCAACCTTAGCCACTGGGGGCAGACACCAAAAACAATAGCAGTTACGAACCTGCAGCCTGTGAAAAGGAGACCCCAAACACAGTAAGTTAAGCAAAATGAGAAGACAGAGAAACACACAGAAGATGAAGGAGCAAGGTAAAAACCCACCAGACCTAACAAATGAAGAGGAAATAGGCAGTCTACCTGAAAAAGAATTCAGAATAATTATAGTAAAGATGATCCAAAATCTTGGAAATAGAATGGAGAAAATACAAGAAACGTTTAACAAGGACGTAGAAAACTAAAGAGCAAACAAACAGTGATGAATAGCACCATAAATGAAATTAAAAATTCTCTAGAAAACATCAATAGTAGAATAACTGAGGCAGAAGAACGGATAAGTGACTTGTAAGATAAAATAGTGGAAATAACTACTGAAGAGCAGAATAAAGAAAAAAGAATGAAAAGAATTGAGGACAGTCTCAGAGACCTCTGGGACAATATTAAACACACCAACATTCGGATTATAGGGGTCCCAGAGAGAAGAAGACAAAAAGAAAGGGACTGAGAAAATATTTGAAGAGATTATAATTGAAAACGTCCCTAATATGGGTAAGGAAATAGTTAAGCAAGTCCAGGAAGTACAGAGAGTCCCATACAGGATAAATCCAAGGAGAAACACGCCAAGACACATATTAATCAAACTATCAAAAATTAAATACAAAGAAAAAATATTAAAAGCAGCAATGGAAAAACAAAAACTAATATACAAGGGAATCCCCATAAAGGTAACAGCTGATCTTTCAGCAGATACTCTGCAAGCCAGAAGGGAGTGGCAGGACATATATAAGTGATGAAAGGGAAAAACCTACAACCAAGATTACTCTATCCATAAAGGATCTCATTCAGATTTGACAGAGAAATTAAAAACTTTACATACAAGCAAAAGCTAAGAGAATTCAGCACAACCAAACGAGCTTTACAACAAATGCTAAAGGAACTTCTCTAGGCAGGAAACACAAGACAAGGTAAAGACTTACAATACCAAACCCAAAAGAATTAAGAAAATGGTAATAGGAACATACATATCGACAATTACCTTAAATGTAAATGGATTAAGTGCTCCAACCAAAAGACATAGATGGCTGAATGGATACAAAAACAAGACCCGTCTATATACACATACAGGATGAAAATGAGGGGATGGAAAAAGATATTCCATGCAAATGGAAATCAAAAGAAAGCTGGAGTGGCAATACTCATATCAGACAAAATAGACTTTAAAACAAAGACTATTACAAGATACAAAGAAGGACATTACATAATGATCAAGGGATCAATCCAAGAAGAAGATACAACAACTGTAAATATTTATGCACCCAATATAGGAGCACCTCAATACATAAGGCAAATACTAACAGCCATAAAAGGGGAAATCGACAGTAACACAATCATAGTAGGGGGCTTTAACACCACACTTTCACCAATGGACAGATCATCCAAAATGAAAATAAATAAGGAAACACAAGCTTTAAAAGATATATTACAAGATGGACTTAATTGATGTTTATAGGACATTCCATCAAAAAACAGAAGAACACACTTTCTTCTCAAGTGCTCATGGAACACTGTCCAGGATAGATCATGTCTTGGGTCACAAGTCAAGCTTTGGTAAATTTAAGAAAATTGAAATCGTATCAAGTATCTTTTCCAACCAGAGTGCTATGAAAGTAGATACAAAATACAGGAAAAAAATCTGTAAAAAATACAAACACGTGGAAGCTAAACGATGCACCACTTAATAGCAAAGAGATCACTGAAGAAATCAAAGAGGAAATCAAAAAATACCTAGAACACAAATGAGAATGAAAACACAATGACCCAAAACCTATGGGATGCAGCAAAAGCAGTTCTAAGAGGGAAGTTTATAGCAATACAATCCTACCTTAAGAAACAAGAAACATCACAAATAAAGAACCTAACTTTACACCTAAAACAATCAGAGAAAGAAGAACAAAAAAATCCTCAAAATTAGCAGAAGGAAAGAAATCATAAATATCAGATCAGAAATAAATGAAAAATAAATGAAGGAAACAACAGCAAAGATCAATAAAACGGAAAGCTGGTTCTTAGAGAAGATAAACAAAATTGATAAACCATTAGCCAGACTCACAAGAAAAAAAGGGAGAAGACTCAAATCAATAGAATTAGAAATGAAGAAGGAGAAGTAACAACTGACATGGCAGAAATACAAAGGATCATGACAGATTACTACAAGTAACTATATGCCAATAAAATGGACAACCTGGAAGAAATGGACAAATTCTTAGAAATGCACAATGTTCCAAGACTGAACCAGGGAGAAGTAGAAAATATGAACAGACTAATCACAAGCACTGAAATTGAAAGTGTGATTTTAAATCTTCCAACAAAGAAAAGCTCAGGACCAGATGGCTTCATAGGCAAATTCTATCAAACATTTAGAGAGGAGCTAACACCTATCCTTCTCAAATGCTTCCAAAATATAGCAGAGGGAGGAACACTCCCAAACTCATTCTACAAGGCCACCATCACACTGACACCAAAACCAGACAAAGATGTCACAAAAAAAGAAAACTACAGACCAATATCACTGATATCACTGATAAACATAGATGCAAAAATCCTCAACAAAATACTAGCAAACAGAATCCAATAGCACATTAAAAGGATCATACACCATGATCAAATGGGGTTTATCCCATGATTGCAAGGATTCTTCAATATACGCAAATCAATTAATGTGATACACCATATTAACAAATTGAAGGAGAAAAACCATATGATCATCTCAATAGATGCAGACAAGGCTTTTGACAACATTCAACAGAGATTTATGATAAAAACCCTCCAGAAAGTGAGCACAGAGGGAACTTACCTCAGCATAACAAAGGCCATAAATGACAAATGCACAGCCAACATTGTCCTCAATTGTGAAAAAGTGAAACCATTTCCACTAAGATCAGGAACAAGACAAGGTTGCCCACTCTCACCACTATTATTCAACACCATTTTGGAAGTTTTAGCCACAGCAATCAGAGAAGAAAAATAAATAAAAGGAATCCAAATCAGAAAAGAAGAAGTAAAGCTGTCACTGTTTGCAGATGACATGATACTATACATAGGGAATCCTAAAGATTTCACCAGAAAACTACTAGAGCTAATCAATGAATTTGTTAAAGTAGCAGGACACAAAATTAATGCACAGAAATCTCTTGCATTACTATACACTAATGATGAAAAGTCTGAAAGTGAAATTAAGAAAACACTCTCATGTGCCATTGCAGCAAAAAGAATAAAATATCTAGGAATAAACCTACCTAAGGAGACAAAAGACCTGTATGAAGAAAATTATAAGACACTGATGAAAGAAATTAAAGATGATACAAATAGATGGAGAGATATACCATGTTCTTGGATTGGAAGAATCAACACTGTGAAAATGACTCTACTACCCAAAGCAATCTACAGATTCAATGCAATCTCTATGAAACTACCAATGTCATTTTTCACAGAACTAAAACAAAAAAATTTCACAATTTGTATGGAAACACAAAAGACCCCGAATAGCCAAAGCAATCTTGAGAAAGAAAAACAGAGCTGGAGGAATCAGGCTCCTGGACTTCAGACTATACTACAAAGCTACAGTAATCAAGACAGTATGGTATTGGCACAAAAACAGAAATATAGATCAATGGAACAGGATAGAAAGCCCAGAGATATACCCACGCACATATGGTCACCTTATCTTTGATACAGGAGGCAAGACTATACAATGGAGAAAAGACAGCCTCTTCAATAAGTGGTGCTGGGAACACTGAACAGTTACATCTAAAAGAATGAAATTAGAACACTTCCTAACACCATACACAAAAATAAACTCAAAATGGATTAGATACCTAAATGTAAGGCCATACAGTATAAAACTCTTAGAGGAAAACATATGAAGAACACTACATGACATAAATCACAGCAAGATCCTTTTTGACCCACCTCCTAGAGAAATGGAAATAAAAACAAAAATAAACAAATGGGACCTAATGAAACTTCAAAGCTTTTGCACAGCAAAGGAAACCATAAACAAGACGAAGAGACAGCCCTCAGAATGGGAGAAAATATTTGCAAATGAAGCAACTGACAAAGGATTAATCTCCAAAATTTACAAGCAGCTCATGCAGCTCAATATCAAAAACACAAACAACCCAATCCAAAAATGGGCTGAAGACCTAAATAGACATTTCTCCAAAGAAGATACACAGATTGCCAACAAACACATGAAAGAATGCTCAACATCATTAATCATTAGAGAAATGCAAATCAAAACTACAATGTGATATAATCTCACACCAGTCAGAATGGCCATAATCAAAAAATCTACAAACAATAAATGCTAGAGAGGGTGTGGAGAAAAGGGAACCCTCCTACAATGTTGGTGGGAATGTAAATTGATACAGCCACTATGGAGAACAGTATTGGAGGTTCCTTAAAAAACTAAAAATAGAACTACCATACAACCCAGCACTCCCACTACTGGCCATGTACCCTGAGAAAACCATAATTCAAAAAGAGTCATGTACCTCAATGTTCATTGCAGCTCTATTTACAATAGCCAGGACATGGAATCAACCTAAGTGCCCATCAATAGATGAATGGATAAAGAAGAAGTGGCACATATATACAATGGAATATTACTCAGCCATAAAATGGAACGAAATTGAGTTATTTGCAATGCGGTGGATGAACCCTGAGTCTGTCACACAGTGTGAAGTAAGTCTGAAAGAGCAAAAGAAATACCATATGCTAACACATATATATGGAATCTAAAAAAAAAAAAAAATGTCATGAAGAACCTAGGGGCAAGACGGGAATAAAGACACAGACCTACTAGAAAATGGACTTGAGGACACGGGGAGGGGGAAGGGTAAGCTGGGACAAAGTGAGAGAGTGGTAGTGTATATATAGACATATATACACTACCAAATGTAAAATAGATAGCTAGTGGGAAGGAGTTGCATAGCACAAGGAGATCATGTCTGTGCTTTGTGACCAGCGGAAGGGTGGGATAGGGAGGGTGGGAGGGAGGGAGACACAAGAGGGAAGAGATATGGGGATATATGTATATGTATAACTGATTCACTTCGTTATAAAGCAGAAACTAACACACCATTGTAAAGAAATTATACTCCAATAAAACATTAAAAAAATATATATTAGATATAAATGTCAACCCCAACATCTACATTCCAATGGTTGTGGCCCACACACCAACCTTAAGCTAATCAGTGACCTAATAAAAGGAGTCCCATTAAATGCAGGAGTAACATAACTATCATTTCATATTTAACAAAGTTCCAGTCAACTTAATAATGCATTATTAATAAAGAAAAAAGTACAAGGAGAGATAAAAGATTGCTATCCAGAAAGTCCAAGAGAGTCAAACTAGAAACCAATGAAAGTTGTAGTACCAGATGAAGTTACAGAAATTGCATGTTTTCTTTATGTCTAAAAAAACCACTTTGAAAATAGAAGTATTTTAAAATCTCATGCACATTGTGAAAAAAGGTAAAAATAAACTATCTATGGAAAACCAAAAATAAATGGCAGGATCCATATGAAAAAAATCTAGTAAAATTTTACAAAGAGATTTTTAAAAGATTTGAATAAGTAAAGAGATATGACATTTCTGAATGTTAGTGAAATTCTAATTAAAATCTCAATCAGATGTTTTTGAACTTAAAAAGTCTAAATTAATGTGGAAGCATAAAGGAGGAGGAAAATCTCATTTTAAAAATAAGCATCATGAAGCAATAGTAGTCCTATCAAATAACAAAAAAAATTGTAAAGTTATAATAAATAAATCAGTATGGTACTGACTTGAGAGTTGTTAGATAAATTGAAAATAATAAAGCTATGACACATAATGCGGACTGCTTCATCAATCAGGAACAAAAGACAGCTTTTTAAATAAATGGTGCTTCTGAGAGTTGTCAATTGCTTCAAAATTGAAGGCAGCCTTAAAAAACCAAAGAAAGAGGTCTCAGAAGAAACCAACCCTGCCAGTACCTTGATCTTCGATTTTCAGCCTCCAGAACTGTGAAAAAAGAATATACACTTATATATACGTTAGGATCTCAACTACATTTGAAAATTTTCCTACACAAAAGACTGAAGGGAAATATATACCAAAATGACAATGGTTGTCGCCTCTGAGTGGTAGAATTATGAGTCAATATTTTTATTCCTCTTTATACTTTACCTAATTTTCAAATTCTCTACAGCGAACTTATATTGCTCCTGAAATCAGGGAGGAAAGTTGTTGCATGTGAAAGCCATCTTCAAATATGAGATCATTACACTGAGTAAACCTAGAACCAGTGATTAAAAATTATGGGGAGACAGATCATGTTTCAATATAAGGAAGAACCAACTAACAGAGCATTCCAAATAAGTGAGGCTGAAATTACCATGTTTGGAAATGCTGAAAGAAGGTATATTATTCAGTGTTCTCCAAAGAAACAGAAACAATATGTGGAGAGAGAGAGAGAGAGAGAGAGAGAGAAAGAGAAAGAGAGATTTATTGTAAAGACTTGACTCACATAATTATGGAGGCTGGCAAGTTCCAAGATCTGCGGAATGAGTTGACAAGCTGGAGACCCAGAAGAGTTGATGGCATAGTTCTAGTCCAGGAAGAGCCAATGCTTCGGCTCTTGTCCAAAGGTAAGAAGAGCTGATATCCCAGTTTGAAGAGGGAGGGCAATCTTCTTTACTTAGTCCACTGATTTAAATGTTAATCTTATCCCCTAAAACCCTCACAAAAACACTTAGAATAATGTTTGACCAAATATCAGGGCACCTCATGGCCCAATTAAGTTAACCATCGCAGGGGAATTCCAAAATGGGATGAAGGTGTGACAGATAACCTATACAATCTTTTTGCAGTGAGACTAAGGATACTAGGTCTACCAACATATTCAAGATTCTTTCCAAGTACAAGAAGTGCCTCTGTTTCCAGGAAAATTGAGGCTAATAATTAGTTTTAGTATTTTTATATCCAGTATCATGATATCTATGATGCTTGAGAAAGTAATGGAAGGATGCAGCCTCACAGAACTCAGAAATGTTGGTGAACTTAAAAAATTAATGAAATGAAATGAGCTTTTCTGCTTACTGCTTTTCTGAAATATTCTTATTTAAAATAAAAACATAGCAGCAACTAGGAACTGTTCAGAATTCCCCCTTGACATCATATGTACCACAAAATATACCAGATTTAGTGCCATAAGATCTGAGTTCAAATTCCTGCTCTGTCTCTAACACCGTGATTTTGAGCAAATCAGTTAATCTCTCAAGACCTTCTTTTGCTTCAACTCTTTCGAAGTATTATTTTCAAAAAGCTAAAAACATGACTCTCATGCAAATATATAATGAATACATGTCAAAGATTTTTTAACTCATTAATGGGGGAACCAGCAGGATGGTAAAGTTACCATCCTACCCCAGGTGAATTAGATAATCCTGTAAAACACTTTGACATGAAAAGGACATGTGGTCATCTTTTTGCCTATCTCCAAATTTTAAAAAAGTTTCTTCACATCTGATTATTATGAATAATAATGTCTAGCTTCCAGTTGTTATGAGACATAAGAAAACGTACATGGAAGTGCTTTGCTCTGAAAAGCACTACCCAAATATAAAATATTGTTATCATTACCAATGGCTTTCTAATTGAATCAGCCTCTGCTAAATACTTTCAACCTGCTCACTGCCTCTCCCTCTCCTCCTTATGTTCTCCCAAACTCGTCTACTAGCCATAAACCCATCGGTAACTTGATGGGTTACCACACCCAATATCCTATCAACCACCCCCAATATCCTATCAACCACCAAGCCTTGCCTATTGACCTCCTAAATATCTCCATCTGTTTATTTATCTCCTACTTGACTTTCAAGCCTCTACTTAAATGCCACAACCCCAGGTTTTCTTTCCCAGTCTCCAGGAGGCAGATGCTCATCCTCTTACCTATTTGATACCATGACACCCTATATTTCCCCATTCTTTGAATATCACACTACATGAATAAATATTTTAATTTTTTTGTCTGCATTCCCTCTTCTTTGAAGGGATGCCTCCTTTATTGTCTTGTTCAGTATTTACATCCTAGGACTTGGCATATTGTAAGAGCTCAATAAATACTTAATGTATGAATGGAATGAAAATGATCCATCTGCCAGAATAAAGTACATATTTTTTTTAAATAAGAAGCTATCATAAAAGGATATAAGGGAAAGAAAATCATAGTTCAGGAAGGAAGGAAGATTAAGGAAAATAAAGGGAGCTGATATTTAAGATAGTCTTAAATTTTGAGAGTTGTAAAGACCTCAGAAATCATGCTGATTCCCCTACCAATTTACACATGAGGGATCCAAAAAATTAGAGCAATTTGCCCAAAATCACACAAGCTAGTGACAAAGCAAGGATACCAGTCTTGGTCTTATGACTCCCTGGCACAATACCACCATGCAATGAATGTCTGCAGAGAAGAGAAGGGGAGAGGGGAACAAGCTGAGTCTCTTCTTTACTCTTAGCAATGGTGCTGGCACCCAATCACTTATTGTGTGTCAAGGTAATAATACAAGCTAGAGAGACAACATTCTGATTCATCGTTCCCTGGGTTCATGCCTATTCACCTTACATCTGAGTAATAACATCTCCCTATGAGACCGTGCTGTCATTTTCCTACGAGTCCTTGAATACTCTCAACGGTCTTGTGGGAAATGGAGAGTTAGGAGTTGCATTTCCACAGAAGATGCAGAGTGGCTAATTTCCTTCTTTCCTCCCCCACACACCCATTTCAAACTAATCCATCAGATCTCAGGAAAGTACAATACATGAAACAGCAAGAATAAAAGCCTTTATATTAAATTCCTTGGGGGTGAACTTTGCAGATAAAGCAGAACAATCTGATCTTAGCAAGTTAAATGGTTTGCAAATCTCAATGTGCTGCACCCTTCAGATGCATCCTTATGTAAAATAAAACACCTAGTATTATCAAAACAGTATTTGGGAAATTTGTAAGTGCAGTGGAGTAAGAGGGCTTGCTTCAGAAAATCTGTATATATATATATATATATATATATATATATATATATATATATATATATATATATATAATTTATGGCAGGGGTCTCAGCCATTTGGTAAGAGACAAATAATTTTTCATTTACCTAAACCCATAATTGTGTGATAGGAATACTGAGATCAGGGAAAGGGGGATTAGCATGTAGAGGAAGGGAAGGGAAGAATAAAGGATGTTGTCATTGAGTCCCTGAGTATATAGAATCAGAGACAAGGACAGAAAAAGATGACTTATCACTCCCTTATGAAAATCAAGGGAAAGTAAGCTTCATAGAAAGATCGTAGGAGGGGATAAGGCTGTAAGATACTCTGGTTGATATTGATCAGTTGATTGCAGACTAAATATTTTCTATCTATGTATTTGTACACATTATACAACTGCATGTATGTAAATATATATATATATATGCATTTTTGTATATACACAAACATACATAAAGGTTGTACTTGCTATACAAATAAACAAAAATGTTAGCAGTTTGCTGTTTGTAGGACATCTACCTTCACACCATGCCTTGACCCTACCATATATTTTCCCATCATTAGTATATGTTTGAAAACAACTTGCTAGGGTTAGAACTTCAACTTGCATTTAAGAGATGAACACAAAGTAAATTGCACAATGATTAAATCTACAAGAGGTATCTGGGTGTTGTGCATGTGCACAAACAAACATAAACAAACCTACATTGCTTCAATTAATGAAGGCAGCACTTACTTCAAAAATCATCTGTCCAATAGCAATCTCACTACTCAGTCTATGACTAGGTAGATCATACTCCCAAACAAAACAATAATACTAAAGGAGTTTTTTTAAGCCAATAGAAAAAATTTTAGACTTTTAAAATTCTGTAATTGTAATAATAATAGCTACCATTTAGTAAATGTTTCCTTCTATACTGGGAACTGTGGTTTACACAAAGCTATATCACAACAACTCAGGCATAAGACCCACTGAAGAAAAGTTAGTAATATCATCTTGATTGAAAAAGACAGTGTGTATATTACTGACTTTAACATACAATGATCACATATGAAAAATTCCCCCAATGCTGATAAGACAGAAGTTGATTTATTTTACTTACACATGTACCTGAAAAGTGCAGCACATTGCAATTGCAAATCATTTAATATACCAACTTCAGATTGCTCTACTCTTATTACAAAGTTTAATCAGATAGTATATATTAGAAAAAATAATTCACCAGTGTTTTTATGCCATATTCTCTTAAATTCTAGTGGGGTAAGTGAATGTTTTTTTAACTAAGAGCTGAAAAATTAAGTTAACTGAGATGGCAATTTGTTTCATACACATAATTCAAGATTAACAACATTCATTCTATAAGGCAAAGAGGCTTCTGGAAGGCTGTAAGCTCTGTATCTGGTGAGGAATCTGAAGTTGCTGAAGGTCAATAGGATAGGCAGTCAAGAAGAAAAGCTGGATGCAAATTGGGGGAAAGCAGAGGCAAATTGGAACGTGTTCCTGCCTCTCACATCACCTAACCCAATAAAGAAGGTGACTTACTGTCTGCCTTTGAGCTGCACAGGGGCCTGGCCTACAGTTCAGAGAAGCAGAAGTTGCTGATACAGACAGAGCTGTCAGAACTGGGGGCCCAGCTGCTGCCCCCACCAAGGACGTGAGCCAGCAGATCAGTCTTCTCCACAGGTCCTTCCAGCACATCAGCAACACTAGCGGACTTGGAAAGTTCAGTGGCTGCAGCTGTGCGTCTGCCTGCCAGCTCTCACCCAGCCCTTTCTACTGGTCAACCCTAATCTAGAACCACAGAGGGAAGGAAATTCTGGGAGCCATAGCTCCATCCTACCTAAGTTGACACAGTGCAAAACCGACCTTTTGAATTAATGAGATTTTTCTTTCCTTTCTATGATATGTTTCTGCTAACTGTGAACCACATCACTGATCCACTTGGCATTAGGCCTTCGTGTGCAGATAAAGTCAATGAGTTGGATTTCCAAGTTCCAAAACAGGTGAAATAAAAGAAAACATTTTGCTTTTGGTTCATGATTCCACTGCATTTTGGCCCAAAAGATGTTTCTCTAATAAAAAGGATTAGCTATGCATCATCTCACAACCTTGCAAACTCTACCAAAAACAAATGCACCTTCACATACCCACAGCAAAAGAGGAGAAATTCAGCAGTTAGAATTGGAGTAGTGAGGAAGTCAGTTTAAATGTTCATCTTTACCCTACAATTAAAAAGTCCATCTTCTTTTATATACAGTTATTTACTGTAATGTAATTTCATTAGTTTAAAAGATATTATTTCATGTTAAATGTTGAGGTCTTTTAAATACAGAAGACTCAAAAATAGATGACAGCTTCTTTTTTCAAACACATTGTTAAACCCTTATCTCTATGTGATTTTTCAAAATTGTGAGGCACAAATTATCCAAAGCAGAACACTCTGAGTCTCTTTTCTGGCCTGTAAAGTCAACAGTTACGGTGCTAAAGTTTAATCAATCCCATAAAATGTTACTCAGAAAGTGACCTGGTGTTACGCCTGGAGTACATCTCCTACATTAAAAAGCACTTTCAATGCAGCCAGAACAGCATTATTGAAAGAGATAACTAATAGATACCTGGACAAGGATGGGGGAAAGGAGGGTAGTGGTGGGGAAGAAAAGTCAAATGGGAGAGAAGGCCACGAAAATTCCATTTTCCAGCATTTCCCTAAGGAGATGTGGTTGCATAGATGAATGCCCAGGTTGAATAATAAAGGTCTTTTATATTATTTCAAGCAGAGAGCTCCATGAATTTCATAGTGAAGCCAGACATGTGTGTCCTTCTGGTACAAACTAGAGATGCCAGCACATAAAGCAGGAGGAGTGCCTGAACAGAGGTCACCAGTACAAGTGCCAACTGTGGAAATTTCAGCACTGCTCACACCAATTACTTTTTTTTAAAACAAATAAGGCTTTCAGTAGTAATTACACAGACCAAGGAATAGAACTCCTTTAGCTCTGAAATCACACACACTCACTCATTATGTGTACAGACAATGATTGTTTGTTTAAATAAGTATACATGCATAAGAACTTAAAATGTGTTCAATTTTGAAAATGCAAATGTAAAAAAGTAAAATTAATTCAAATTCTACCACTCTGTGGGGGAAAATACCCATAATAAAACAGGAAAAGTGCCTCCATTTCCCACGTCTCCAATTCTGCCTCTAAGAGGTAACCTGTTTGAACAGTTGGATGTTTGTCCTTCCAGACATTTTTCTACACTTTTACAAGTAAATGCAACCAGTACGTCTTGAGTGAAAACTCAAGTGTCTCTTAGATAACAGCCACACCTATGGTCACTTTAAGCTCCTAACAAACAAAGGCTCAAATATGTATTTAATGTGTCTAAGCAAGGTAATAATCAAAACTTCATTCTTGACGTGAAGTTCAACTTCTCTCCTGCAGATACGTGGATGCTGCCTCAGATTAGCCTCAGGTAGAACAGCTGTTATCTGGGGAAGAGAGCAGGATTGATTTCTTCTCTCTTTCACCAGTCATATTTCTACTTATCCTTCTGAACTGCATCTTCTGATCCCTCAAGGGTTACTGGGTCAGGAGAAGGGAGATGGACATCTCTTAATTGTTTATTGTTGTCAGCTGACTTTGGGCTTCCGGGCCTTCAGGAATCTAAAACTGGTCCCTCTTCCACCTATATTGTTGTGGCTCTCTCATCTGTTGTTCCCTTAATGTTGGTGAATTCATCTCTCTTCCTGCTGGTCGTGACTTCCTTCTCAGCCCCAGGAACCCAGCTGTACCTGCAATTTCTCTCTGCTGTGGTTTGACTGTTCCTCCAAGTGTACTTGGGCAGGCTCTAAGTGCTCGATCTGTGTGTGCACATCTGTCTTTCTGTCTTTCTCTCTTATGCATGGCCCATATTCAGTTCATAGGAAATACATATGGATCTTCTGCCAACCAACTCTAGGACTGAGGGCAACCAAAGCAACAGTCTTTCCTTTGGTTTTGCTAGCAACTATCTCCCACCCTTTCTCTTTCTCAGATGGAAGTCAGACCTCAGTCCACCTGGCCCCCACTTGCAGGCCACACACACCGTAATTTCCAGTGGCTCTACTGAAACCCCTCTCACCACACTCAAGGTAAGGGCCGGTACCCCACAACCCCCAATCTAGAGGAAAGGAGGGGAACTTAGCACATCAGTAGGTCTCCCCAAATATCCTCTTCATAAATCCACCTTCAGTTTTCTCACCCCTGAATTCTGTATATCCTTGAGGTATACAGAGGTTTAAGAATCATCCAACTTTCAGCCTTATTTTTGTAACTCCTACAGGATGGTTGGTTTTATGAGTCACTTTTTTTTAGATAAAGTTATTTAATAATAATAAAACTGGTTCTTTAATAACCATTTAATTGGTTTGTTTTTTCACTAGTCATTTTGATATCTTTCAATTTAGAATCTTGGTTGAAACTCATATTTTAACATCATTTTATACATATATATGGTTGTGTATGTGCATTCATGAATGTGTGCATATATCGTAGATATAAGTAAAATTATTTGTTATATTTATACTCCAGTCTTACAGAATATTTAGGCAATAGGCATTCTGGCTAATTTGAAAATTCTCATCATTTTGAACACAGTTGTTAAAATATAAGATGTTATAATTATTTAAATTATTTGATGCAAATAAAGTGACTTCTCATATAAGCTTTTGATTCATCTGTTTCTTTTTAAGTTGAGTATAACTGAGAAAATCTAGTTAATTCAGAGCAGAAATGAGCCAGATTCAAGTTAACATAGGTTTTGCTCTACAAGTCTTTTTTAAAACTCTTCCTCCCTTCCTTGTCTGAACATATCAAATATATTTTTGTTGTTGTTGTTGTCGTTGTTACGAAGGCAGCAACAAACTTCAGTTCATGGTCTGATCCACTCTGAAGAAAGCCTCTCCCCAGCATTTGAGTTCCCTGAAATGTTATACAAGAGAGAAAAAATATTTTCCTAACTTTTAAGAAACTCCATCTAGGACTTCCCTGGTGGCGCAGTGGTTAAGAATCTGCCTGCCAATGCAGGGGACACGGGTTTGAGCCCTGGTCCGGGAAGTTCCCACATGCCGCAGAGCAACTAAGCCCATGCACCACAGTGCTTTAGAACCCATGAGCCACAACGACTGAGCCCGCATGCCACAACTACTGAAGCCCGCGTGCCTAGAGCCCGTGCTCTGCAACAAGGGAAGCCACAGCACAATGAGAAGCCCACGCACCACAACAAAGAGTAGACACTGCAACTAGAGAAAGCCCGTGCACAGCAATGAAGACCCAATGCAGCCGAAAATAAATAAATAAATACATAAATTATTAAAAAAAGAAACTCCATCTATTGCTGCTTTCATCATGGAAGATAACTATAGCTCTCTCTGAATAAATAAATAAATTCTTAATTTTTTAACTTCTTACAGTGTGCTCATTTGTTACCCTTAATACAAAGGACTAGCAACTTCCCTCCTATAACCCCAGGAGCAGAAGGGATACTGGCAGCCTACATAATATTCTGCTCAAGAATGTGTTAAGGCATCCTAAAGGAAACATTCTCCAACAAAGTCTGTTCGTTATGTATTCAATAACCATATGTTCATTTCCATGTGGATAATGTGCAGCATAATAGATACCTGCAATGATTCAAGGAGAAGGCAATTATGGACTCAAGGGGCTTTTACTGATTAGACTCTGAATGGCTCAAACATGACCAGAACTCCAATTGGGCATTATTAAAAGTTTGCTTTGATTCTTGGGTATTTGCTCTTTTGTTCATCACTAGCTTCTAAAAAGCACACACACTACCTTCCACGTTCAACGAATGCTATGATTAGTTATGATCCAAAACCACAATGTCATTTTATATTTTGAATAAACCTTACTAAACTTGCCCCCAGTTGAATACTTTTCACACATGAAATCATAACTTTAACTCAAAATAAATCCTCTGAAACATTTACAGGACAGTAAATATGAGTCTAGTGAATGGATACATGAAAAAAAAAATGAACAAAGCAGTCCTACAGTGCAGGTAGATAAAAGAAACCTGAAAAGTATAATGGGAAAATACATTCCTGGGCAATTCTTCTGCCCCAGAGGAAAAAAGGGGAAAAAAAAGTTAACCCACAATAATAATCTCATCACTTATTATAGAAAATTCTAACATCTCGCAAAAGTCTGTATAGTGGGTGTGGGTAGAGAATCATCAATCACAGATAAAGCTATTGAGGTTTAGAGAGCTTATCTTTTCCCTAAGTTCATATAATTACTAAGACTTGTTCATTCAACATATATTTAAGTGCCAGGCACCTAGAAGTAAAATAACATGGTAGAATAGAGAATAAGAAAACTGCTGTATATTGAATGATCAGTGAAGGTCTGTCAAGAGTGGTAACATTTAAGCTGAGATCAAAAAAATGAGAGGGTCAGCCAAGAGAGATTAACAGGAAAAGCACACCAAGGAGAAGCCATGGGTGCAGAGGCCCTGAGGTGGGACAGAATTGGTGGGTTCAAGAACTAAAAGCAAGCTAGTCGGCTGGAGAGACTGAGTAAGGAGTTCTGGGGTATAGCCCCCAATGATCCCTGCCTCTGGCATTCATACCTATGTACAGTCCTCTCCCACACTGTACCAGAGTCAGCCTGTATTACCAACGGTATACAGCAGAAATGACGGTATGTCATTCCTAAGGTTAGGTTATAAAAACCGCAGCCTCCATCTCTCTCTCTCTCTCTCTCTCTCAGATCATTCACTCTGGGGGAAGCCAGCTGCCATCTCATAAGATCACCCAGGCAACCTATGGAGAGGTCCATGTACCACGGAATTAAGGCCTACCAATAATATGTGAGTAAGCTTGGAGACGGATCTTTCAGTACTAGACAAGCCCAACAAAACTGCAGCCTGGCTGATATCTTGACTGAACTAGAATGACCCAGTTTAGCTGCTCCTGGATTCCTGACTCAGAAACTGTGAGGTAATAAATGTTTGTTATTTTAAGCTGTCAATTTAGGGTAATTTATTACACAGCAATAGATACTTGTAAGTCCAAACTTAGTTCACACCCCACCTTAAATAGCCATCCTGTAGCCACTTTTGGGGACTAGGGGAAGGTACTCCGGCTGTGTGGCCTGCCTACAGGAAAACAGACCAGAGAAGAGACCAGCAGAAATCCTGGAAGTAGGTTAGAGACTTTTGGGGCAGGAATCCCAGATTTCATGTACCTGGCGCATGGTCTAAGAGACAAAGCATGGCTCTTTGTGGGCATACCTATTGATTCTGCAGACTCTTCACCCCATTGAGGGGGGTATAGCTGGAGAAAAGCCTTCTACAGTGTGAGGCCTTGGGGAGGGGCCCTCATGGCTAGGTCAAAGTACAGAACTGCAGGATTCCCCTTAAACAAGTAAAAATCGTGTTTTATCATAAGGTTTCTAGGATATCCCACAGAACTCCAGAGAAAAGAAATGCACCAGCCATCAAGAAGCACCTGGAACCAGAGGTTCACAACACTTTCAGTTGTCTCTCTCCATCTCTGATCTATGTGATCTGCTTTGCATTTGCTGTATTTATCACTTGCCCTCTCCCTAGACTCACTTTTTCTATTTTCTGGTCAATATAGCAGAAAACAAGGTCACTAGGATTGTCAGCCACCAAAGAGAATGCTCTGATTGGCCCATCTTGGGCCAGATTCCAACTCTTGGACTAATCAGCCAAGTTGGAGATAGAGTTATATTGTACTAATGCATGGCGATAATGGCTGTTAACTTGAGGACTGAATGGAAGAGGATTTCCTAAAGGAAAGGAGTTCTTCTTTTATATGTGCTCACCATGTTCTTATAAGGCAGAATTTAATTATCAAGATCATGAACAAATTAAAAAGTTTAAATAACTGAATGTTTTCACAAATAAAATTAAAGCAAACAAAAAATATCCTGGAATACTGGCAAGAAGTCTTCAGGAGACTAGAGAGATAAAGAGAATAGAGCAGGGCTGTGCATACAATTTAACAGGCTGTACAATTCTCACCTTCTAGAATATACCATTCATTATGACCCTATACTGCAGCCCCAGTCAATGAAATGTTTAAGGGAAAAAAAATTGGCTTTCTGTGGCAGAGATTGCTTGGTCATGGATCATGAGTCTTTGGTATATAAGTCATTACATTTTTTGGAAAGCCTATATTTTCAAAATTTCTAAAATAGTCTGCATATTCTGAATAAATGTATCCAAATGACTGTTATTCAAATTATTTGCTAAGTTAGATTTACATAAAGCTGCACACACAACTTTTTCCATATCAGCCTAAAACAAAAATAGAGTACTAATTTAAATGAGAAACAATCAGAATATCCATCTTTTTGGTCTTTTTCAGAGACAAGGCAGAAATTTCTTGAGAGGAAATGCTATTGACCCATCTTTGTAATGTGAGCTGCCAAAGGATGAACTTCATGCATTAAATTCTTCAGAAAGTCAAAGTAATTCACAGAAAACATCAATTACCATGAAGTTACAGAGAAAGTTTGTATATTTTAAAGAAACTTAATTGGAGAAGTTGGTCTCCTCCTGGGAAGTTTAACCATGTAATCTCAAATAATTCACTGGAAACCAACTCAGCAGAACCTTCAGTTATCGAGACATTTCCCAATACTAAACTTGCAAGACAGGAGAAAATAAATCTTAGGAATATAAAATGTAACAAAATTTATTCATAAAAATAATTTCCTTTCCACCGATATTAACCTCTTATATAGCCCTCCCACGTGTACCATGTTTTGAACGATTTTGTGTTCAAAGTTGGAATTATTAAATATTATTTAATATTTATTAGTCAATGATTTAGTTATCATTCTGAGTTTCTGATTTACCATTTAACAAAATTATGGTCAAAAGCAAAGAATCTAGTATGTCAGTTAATCTGGACAACCTCGTTGAGGTTAATATATAATTTCTGTTATATTTTTTTACAGTAGTGAAAATAATTCGCTGATGCCCGTTATTACATTTGAGCCCATTAGAGTTCAAGGATCTTAGTCGAGTAACCAGAGTTCTAAAATTATCATAAATTAAATTTACTCTTCAAAACTTATATCCATAATTATATATCAAAAAATTATATATTGAAAATGTTCAAGATAAAGACTATAATGTAATATCTGAATGATTAAAATTAAAATTTTTCACCACACCAAAAAATATATTATTTGCAAAGCGCCTTAGTAAGCAAGAAATACAAAAGCATAATGCATTCTCCCAATGAGCTCAGAGGACACTGAGAGTTATATTTATTCCTTTATCTAACCAGCAAATAGTGGATACCACTTATGCACCAGGCTTTGTTAATGCTTTGTTAAATCTCTGCCCTCAAAGTACTCACTAACCAGTAAAGGGAGGAAAATAAGTGCTACAATAGGCACTGATGTAGAGAGGATTAGAGGCATGAGGGCAGGAGTAATCAGCAACACTTGGAGTTTTAGGAAATTCATTATAAGAAGGTGATATGAACAGAAAAAGTAGAAGGTACTATAAATATGGAATTTGAGTAGGATATTCCTGGTGATAGGAAAACAGCTAGTGAAGAAACTAGAAGGCTATCACAGCCTGGCATGCTTGGAGAACTGCAAGCAGGATATCAGTAATATGATAAGATGGGAGCAGGAGAACGGGTACAGCAAGCGATAAGAATAGGAAAGTTTACAAAGTAAAGCATATACATTTTAAATTTTGATGTAAGGTAGAATATTGTCAAAGGTACTGCAGGCTTAGTTTCCTAGAAAATGGAAATCTGTTGTAGATATTCAAATAAGTAACTGACATGATTGCTATTTTATATTTTCTAATAAAATAAAAGTAAATTAAAACCTTTGATACCAAAACCAGAGAAGGAGAATACAAAAAGAAAACTACAGAACCAGATATTTCATTAACATAGACACAGATTTCTCAAAAAAAAAAAAAAAAGAAAAGAAAAGAAAGAAAAAGTAAACTGAACCCTACAATACATAAAAAGAATCAGGACTTCCCTGGTGGGACAGTGGATAAGAATCCCCCCTGCCAATGCAGGGCACACAGGTTCGAGCCCTGGTGCGGGAAGATCTCACATGCCACGGAGCAACTACTCCCCTGAACCACAACTACTGAAGCCAGCGCACCTAGAACCCGTGCTCTGCAACAAGAGAAGCCACCGCAGTGAGAAGCTCACGCACCACAACAAAGAGTAGCCCGCACTCGCGGCAACTAGAGAAAGCCCACGGACCGCAACAAAGACCCAATGCAGCCCCCAAAATTTAATTAATTAATTTTTAAAAAAAGGAATCATAGGATATGGGGAGGGGGAAGGGTAAGCTGTGACAAAGCGAAAGAGAGGCATGGACATATATACACTACCAAACGTAAGGTAGATAGATAGTGGGAAGCAGCCGCAGAGCACAGGGAGATCAGCTCGGTGCTTTGTGACCGCCTGGAGGGGTGGGATGGGGAGGGTGGGAGGGAGGGAGATGCATGAGGGAAGGGATGTGGGAACAGATGTATATGTATGACTGATTCACTTTGTTATAAAGCAGAAACTAATTTAAAAAAAAAGTATAAAAAAAAAGGAATCATACACCAAAACCATTCAGAGTTTATATAGTATTGCAAGAACGGTTCAATATTTGAAAATTAATCAACATAATTCACCATACTAACAGTTTAAGGAAAAGAAAACCATAAGATCTTATCAACTGATGCAGAAAACATTTGACAAAACTCAACAACCATTTATGAAAAAAATTGCAGCAAACTAGGATATAGAAAATAATATCCTCAATCTGTAAAGGAGCATTTACCAAAATAAAAACCTACAGCTAATATCATACTTAATGGTAAGAGACTGAATGCTTTCCCATGAGATTGGGAGCAAGGCAATGATGTCCAATCTCACCACTCCTACTGAACAGCAAACTGGAAGTTCTACCTAATGTAAAAAATGAAACAATAAGAAATGAAAATCATACAGATTAAAAAAGGAAGAAATAAAACTCTCTCTATTTACAAACACTATGATTGTCTGTGTAGAAAATTCTAAAGAATATATCAAAAACAAATGAATAAAAAAAAAACTCCTAAAATGAAAGAGTTTAACATGGTATAGCATACAAGGTCAACAAACAAATATTAATCATATTTCCATATATTAGCAATTTACAATTGGAAAATAAAATTTTAAAGCAATACCATTTACAATTGCTCCCCAAAATTACTTACATATAAATCTAACGAAACATGTACAAGACCTGAGTCCTAGACTTTAAAGAAAAGAAATTCCCTTGAGCATCTGGGAAAAGGAGAAAATTACTTATAAGGGAGAAAAATTAAACTTTCATCAGACATTTCAACAACAAACTTTATTCTAAAATAAATTGGAGTAACATATTTAAGATACTTGTATTAGTCAGACTTCTCCAGAGAAACAGAACCAATAGGATTTGGAGAGAGAGAGAGAGGGAGAAAGAGAGTGTATTTTAAGGAAATGGCTCTTGCAATTATGGAGGCTGACAAGTCCAAACTCTGGACTTCAGGTTGGAAAACAGGGAAGGGTCGATTTGATTCAAATCCAAAAGCTATTAGTCTGGAGAAAAGGGAAGAGAAAAGTAGTGGAGACAAGTAGTAGTGCTATCAAGTGGTGGAGAATTTCTTCGTGCTTGGAGGATGTCAGTCTTGTTCTATTCAAGCCTTCAACTGATTGGGTGAGTTCTACCTGCATTATCGAGAATAATCTGCTTTACTCAAAGTCCACTGATGCAAATCATCCAGAATAAAGTTTGACAATATACATGGGCACCATGGCTCAGATAAATTGACAGTTAAATTAACCACCACAATACTTGAGGAAAAAAACACTTGAGCTAGGAATTTTATATCCAGAAAAACTGCTTTCCAAGTATAAAAAGGCACAGACAAAATGTTAACATCAGGAACTCAGAGAACAATATGCTCATGAGTCCTTCCTGAGGAATCTATGGATAATGAGCTGCAGAAAACCAAATTAACTAGAGAAATATTAACATAAGAGTTGGCAGAATTGAGCACCAGTGTCTTCTAAAATTACGAAAGGGAAGACAACCTGACGTGACGTGCGTCCCGAGGAAGGAACACCACGCCACATATATAACATTGCTAAAGGATTAAACTTGAGTATGATCGAGCCTATGGATTCAAGGGCCATTTGCAGAAAACATAGAGGACAAATGAAAACTAAACTGCCCCTTGAGATACAATCAGCAAGAGCCAGAAAGTGGAAAATACAAGTCCCAGGACACACGTTCTTCAACAGATCTTAAGGCAAAGAAAGGGATGGAATAATGACCTATAGAAGAAAAGAAATATAAATCCAAAATGTTTAAAAACAAGATAAAACTAGTATTTAGGGATGCACACTAGAGTGATAAAACTGTAAAGGAATGCAATGAACGATTACAATAAAAATTAAGACGGTGATTACTTTTGAGGGTAAAAAGGCCGTTGTAATTAGAGTGCTTCTAAGCAGGACCACAGTGTGACTTTAGTGGGCCTGAGGTACTTTTGCCTTTTATAAGTCATAGTTTATGACTGTGTTGGCATAAAGATTAACATATTCATATATTAATATTGTATACTAAAATATTTCTTCTGTTTTTCTTAAAAGAAATTAAGGTATTCCATAAGTGCCTAAAATAATTCAAACCATTTTAAGAGAAATATAAATATTTTTATGGCCAGCATGGTCATTCTTTGGTGAAGTCTCTCTTCCTTGTTCATAGCCAGTACCTTTTCATTGTGTCCTCACATGGTAAAAGGGGCTAGGACATCTCCACGGAGCCTCTTTTATAAAACACTAATCCCATGATGAGGGCTCCACTATCATGGGATTAGTGTTTAGCACCTTCCAAAGGTGTTATCTCCTAATATCATCTTCCTTGTGTGTTAGGATTTCAACATATGGATTTAGCAGGGGACACAAACATTCAGACCATAGCATAGACCAACAGAACAGAATGGAGAGCTCAGAAATAAATCCACACCCAGAGATAAATTCTTGATCTTCAACAAGCTTACCAAAAACACACAAGGAGGAATAAATGTTCAATAGATGGTGCTAGGAAAACTAGATATCCAAATGCAAAAGAATGAAATTGTATTCTTATCTCACAGCACATATAAAAATCAACATGAAATGGATTAAAGACTTGAACATAAGACCTGAAACAGTAAAGCTATTGGAAGACAACATAGGAAAAAATGTTTCTTGAGTCTGGCTTAGGCAATGATTTTTTGGACATGACCCCAAAAGCACAGCAACAAAACCAAAAGTAGACAAGCGGGATTGTATCAAAATTAAAAGCTTCTTCACAGCAAAGGAAACAGTCAATGGAGTGAAACCTATAAACTTATAGGAATTTGCTGAAATCATGACCAAGTACTGAGCTTCTCACAAAATATTGGGAAGTCTATTTTATTTATCTCATAGACAAGGTGACTAGAGTTAATATCTGGATCAATTTCTTTTTGCTTTTTGCTTTTGTTTTTGTTTTTATTTTTTACATCCCCGCTACCATCAAAAGCACTGGAAAGAATATCAGAGAAACACAGGCTTAACTGAGGATAACAAAGCTATCATAATATTAGAAATGATAAAAATACAATAGTCTCATGTAACAAATCAATATCCAAAAACCTGTAATAAATATCTTCTAGCTACCAACATTATTTCCTTGATTCAGCTTTGACTCCAATCCCTGATGCTATGCCTAGCACATTATAGGTGCCCAAGAAACAATTGTTGAACTAAATAAATCTATAGACAAAAATCTGTCTTTATTAAGGCCTTTTCCTTAATATAGAACATTACTGCATTTGAGTTTTCACTAGACAGTTGGTATTCATGCAAGCAGGCATAACTAGGGACTTTCAAACTTCTTAAGGCATAAAAATACCAGTTTAGAAATTCCTTGTTCCTGGAATAATTTTTTTTAAGAACTGTCATTAAAAGCCTCAAAAAACAAAGAAAAAAAAAAGATCTGGTATTGTATCCAAAGAAATGTACTCACTAAAGCAGAGTCTGCATGCTTCTGAATACTCACGCATGTGCATAGTGAGTAGAATTCCAGAAATGGTGAATACTCCTTCTTCTCACTAAATTAACATTATGAATGTAAATCTTACAGATGAGACCACAAACAAGGAAAAGAGATTGAGTGGGTCATTGTATAACTGGTATAGGAACAACAAAAAAATACTGAAGAAAATTTTAGAAAACAATAACTTTTAAGCTGAAAAAAAAACTGTTTTGACTGTTGCTAGAATAATTATATTAGCAGCTAAAGCTGTGTTCTGCTCCAAATACCTGTTCATTGAAACACTTCTATTATGAAAGAGACAAATTAAAAACATACAAATTAATCAAGAGTTTATTTCAAAAAGCAATTTCTTTATGTAGCAGGAGAAAAATATTGTAACCTCACAGCTCTATAATTAGGAAAGATCATGTTAGTTTAAAGGCCTTCATTCAACTGAGCTACTCTGTAGAAAAGAGAGAATTTATATCAGAAAGAGGAAAGAAGAGGTCAGTATTCCAAGATGGAGGAAATGAGAAAGAAAAATGTGAGACAGAGGGAGAGAGGGAGAAAAGAACAGATAAGAGACCACATGCTCTGCAATAACTTCCCATCTTGAAACATCTCCTCAAATATTTAGCAAATCCTGATAAAATTTATTAGACCTCTGTTGCCTGTCACCTTATAGGGGAAGAGAAAATCACGTTAATAGGGTGTAACTTGTATATGGGATGTGAAAGTATTCTTTTCAAAAACTTTTTTTAATTCTCAGAAAACACAAGTCAATGACTTATCCAACTCATTGATGAGGGGACCAGCAAGATGAAGAGCTAGTTCCAGGAGCACTGGGGGAGTTGGGTATCATATACCAAGTGAAAGAGAATGTTAGAATAACATTTTTAGATTAGATACAAAACTAGTTGTATCCTACAGGACAATAAAAGCATAACCTAAGGATATAAATCATTTGCATTTCTACCAGAAAAAAATTCAAAGGCTAACATTAATTTCAGTCTGGTCTCTGAATCTTAGCAAATAATATCTCAAAAAAGGTATTCCCCTTTTGGAGGGTTGACAAAACTATGGCTTGCAGGCTAGCCATCTGGTTTTATAAATACAGGCAAACCTCTGAGATGTTGTGGATTTGGTTCCAGAACACTGCAATAAAGTGAATATGGCAATAAAACAAGTCTCATGAATTTTTGTTTTCCCAGTGCACATAAAACTTATGTTAACACTATACTGTGGTCTGTTAAGTGTGCAATAGCATTATGTCTGAAAAGCTATGTACATATATTAATGTAAAGATACTTTATTGCTAAAAAATTCTAGTCATCATGTGAGCCTTCAGCAAGTCGTAATCTTTTTTGCAATAGTAGCATCAAAGATCACTGATGACAGGGAACTTCCCTGGTGGTCCAGTGGTAAAGAATCCGCCTTCCAATGCAAGGACACGGGTTCCATCCCTGGTCAGGGAACTAAGATCCCACATGCCATGGGACAACTAAGCTCACGCGCCACAGCTACTGAGCTCGTGTGCCTCAACTAGAGCCCGCATGCTGCAAAGTACAGAGCCCACACCCTCTGGAGCCCGTGCCACAACTAGAGAAGAGAAAACCCGCACTCCACAGCTAGAGAGAAGCCCGCACACCACAACGAAGAGCCCACACACAACAACGAAAGATCCTGCATGCCTCAACAAAGATCCCACATGCCACAACTGAGACCCAATGCAGCCAAAAATAAATAAATAAATATTTTTAATAAATTTATTTTATTTTTGGCTGCATTGGGTCTTTGCTGCTGCACTCGGGCTTTCTCTAGTTGCAGCAAGTGGGGCTACTCTTTGTTGCAGTGCACAGGCTTCTCATTGCAGTGGCTTCTCTTGTTGTGGAGCATGGGGCTCTAGAGCACAGGCTCAGTAGTTGTGATGCATGGGCTTAGTTCCTCCATGGCATGTGGGATCTTCCCGGACCAGGGCTCGAACCCGTGTCCCCTGCATTGGCAGGAGGATTCTTAACCACTGCACCACCAGAGAAGCCCAACAAATCTTAAAAAAAAGGAAAAAAGATCACTGATGACAGACCACCATAACAAATATAATAATAAGAAAAGCTTGAAATATTGTGAGAATTTGAAATATCGTGAGAATAGTGAGCAAATGTTGTTGGGAAAATGGTGCTGATAGACTTGCTCAACGCAGGATTGCCACAAACCTTCAATTTGTAAAAATGCAGTATCTGCAAAGCATAATAAAGTGAAGCACAATAAAACAAGGTATGCCTATAAAAATCTTTTGGAACACAGCCATGTTCATTTGTTTAAATATTTTCTATGGCTGCTTTCAAGCTACAACAGCAGAGTTGAGTAGTTGTAACAGAGATTATATGGACTGCAAGTTTAAAATATTTACTGTCTGACCCTTTAAGGAAAAGTTTGCCAACCTCTGCCCTAGATGATTAAATAAATTACTGAGAAGACCTGTAAAAAATACTCCACTAGGACATTAAAAGGACATGCTGCCCGCTCTTTGCCTTGTTTCCAAATTTTGAACAGTTTTTCCTTAACAAGAAAATTTAGGTGGGGTAAAGCATAACTTTTTGATTCAAGGTCCAGACCATAAATAGTACAAAAACTAGAAATTAGCAGATATCAGAAAAGAGCTTTGAACTTTCACAGACAATGGCATTGACTGGGGCCACAAACCAATTATAGTGGCAAAGCGCAAGACTGCTGCAGATGGTAACTAGGTAATATAGTAACTGTAGAGTAGAGGCAGTAGAGTTTGTCAAATCTTCTATACTCTCTCCTCTTTATAAAACACAGTAATAATTGTTCACTGTAATCATCCTGGGATATAACACTATCCTGAAGTCTGTCAGTGTTTCATGAAAGGGAATTTAATCTTGTTCAGCATAGTTTCAATGATACTGAGTACTCTCTTGGTCTGAATCTTATAGTACAAACAGTATGTAATGCATGTCCTGTGGCAATGGTTTTCAAACTGCACTCAGTAAGGGAAGGTGGATGTGGGATAGAGGAGTCAGTAATTAAGACTCCCAGCCTTTTTCTCTTATTTTAATCCCAGGATCTGCCTTTTACCAATTTTAAAAAATCAAGTGTCCACTTTGAATTAAGGTCTATGTGGGGGGAAAAAAAACTGCCCCAACTACCCAAAGATGCTGCTCAGGGATCAAGACTTTTCAATGAGAAGAGAGAAAAAACATAGAAATGAAACAGGGAATATCACAGCCAATCTTGCAGCCATTAAAAGCATACTATGGAAAGTATTTTTAAAGTCATTAAAAGTACTATGGGGACTTCCCTGGTGGCGCAGTGGTTAAGAATCTGCCTGCCAATGTAAGGGACACGGGTTCGAGCCCTGGTCCGAGAAGATCCCACATGCCATGGAGCAACTAAGCCCATGTGCCACAACTACTGAGCCTGCACTCGACAGCCCATGAGCCACAACTACTGAGCTCACACACCGCAACTACTGAAGCCCGTGCACCTAGAGCCCGTGCTCTGCAACAAGAGAAGCCACCGCAATGAGTAGCCCACATCACAACAAAGAGTAACCCCCACTCGCTGCAACTAGAGAAAGCCCATGCGCAGCAACGAAGACCCAACACAGCCAAAGATAAATAAATAAATAAATTTATGAAAGAAAAAAGTACTATGAACAACTTTATTCTCATAAATTTGACAATTTGAAAGAAATGGACCAATTCTTCAAAAACCACAAACTACCAAAAAGACCCAATATGAAATAGGGAACAAGAATAGTCCTATAATCACTAAAAAGAACTTGGATTCAAAATCTTTAAACTCCTGAAAAAGAAATCTCTAGGTTACAATGGTTTCTCTTAGAATTTTATCAAACATTTAAAGAAATAACACCGATTTAACACAGTCTCTTTCAGAAAATTGGAGAACACTTCCCAACTTATTTTATGAAGCCACTTATTACCCTGATACCAAAACAAGACAACAATATGACTTAAAAAGAAAACTACAGACCAATATCTCTCATGAACTCGGACACCAAAATCCTAATAAGCTATTAGTACAGTTGACCCTCAGCATTTACAGGGGATTGATTCCAGGATGCCCTGCAGATACCAAACTCCTCGGACTTTCAAGTTCCTTAAATAAAATGACATAGTATTTGCATATAATCTATGCACATCCTGCAGTACACTTTAAATCATTACTTGTAATATCTAATACAATGTAAATGCTATGAAAATAGTTGCCACCAAGTGGCAAAATCTAGTTTTGCTTTTTGGAACTTCCTGGAAATTTTTAAAAATATTTTTGACCCATGGTTGGTTTTATCTGCAGATGCAGAACCTGAGAATATGGAGAGCCAAACGTAAAGTAAATCCAATAATATGTCAAGAGAATAATACACACTGAACAGGTGGGATTTATTCCAGGTATGCAGGCTGATTCAATATCCAAAAATAAATCAGTGAAACCTAACATATAACAGGCTAAAGAGGAAAAATCACACGATCATATCTATTGACAGAGAAAAAATATTTAACAAAATTCAACACTCATGATGATTTTAAAAGAAAACATAGGCACACCCCGAATAGAGAGAAATTTTTTCTATTCCACACAGATTGAATTATGTGTCTTGCACCCATGCTAGATTCAGGGAATGAACTCTTACAATCTGACCATTGCTCACAAAGAGCATCTCCAAAAGGCCAACAGCTAACATCATACCTAATGGTGAAAGACTAAATGCTTTTCTTCAAGACTGGGGGACAGGGCAAGTATGTCCACTCTCACCAAAATATTCAATTCAAAATAATTGTATTTAAAATTGTGCTAGATGTTCTAGTCACTGCAATAAGGCAAGAAAAAGAAATAAAAGGCATACAGATTGGAAAAAAAGAAATAAAACTGTCTCTATTTGCAAATGACATAATAGTCTATGTAGAAAATCCTAACGAATCTACAAGAATAACTCCTAGAACTAATAAATGATTTCAGTGAGGTCACAGGACACAATATCAACATACAGAAATCAACTGCATTTCTGTATACTAACAACAAATAAGTGGAAACTGAAATCTGAAACTCAAAACCATTTACAAATTTTCTAAAGAAAATGAAATAGGTATCAATCTAACAAAACAATACTTAGGTATAAATCTAACAAAAGCAGTATCTGTATGATGAAAATCATAAACTGCTGATGAAAGAAATCAAAGATCTAAAAAATACATGGAAAAATAACTGTGTCCATGGATTGGAAGTCACAACCTATTAAAGATGTCAATTCTCCTTAAATTGAATCTATAGATATAATGCAATTCCTACAAAAATCTCAGCAAGGAATTTTGTGGACATCAACAAGCTTATGCTAAAACTTGTACAGAAAGAGAAAGGTCCCAGAATATCCAAAACAATTTTTAAAAAGAATAAAGTAGGAGGAATCATTTTTCCCAATATTAAGACTTACTATATAGCTACAATAATCAAGACTATATAGCATTGGTAGAGGGATAGACAATGGAACAGAGGAACAGAACTATGAACCCAGAAATAGACCCACACAAATATGCCCAATTATTTTTTCACAAAGGAGCAAAATTAATTCAATAGAGGAGAAATAATCTTTTCAACAAAATGGTGCTGGACCAGTTGAATATCCATAGGCAAAAAAATAAAATAAGGAAACTTGACCTAAACCTCACACCTTCTACAATGATTAACTCAGGTAGATCATAGACTAAAATGTAAAACATAAAACTACTATAAAATCATAGAAAACCTTCAGGACCTAAGACTAAGCAAAGAGTTGTTAGACTTGACACCAAAATCATCCCATAAAAGGGAAAAAATGGTGAATTTGATCTCATGAAAATGTAAAACTTCTGCTTTGTTAAAGCCTATGTGGGAGAATGAAGAGCCAAGCTACAAACTGGGAGAAAATGTTTGCAAACCACATATCTATCAAAGGCCTAGAATCTAAAATAAAGAGCTAACAAAATTGAACAGTAAAAAATTCAAACAATCCAATTAAAAGATGGGCAAAAGACACAAAGCTACATTTCATTGAAGAGGATATGAGATGACAAATAAGCACATGAAAAGATGTTTAACATAGTTTTCAATCAGGAAGATGCAAATTAAAACCACAATAACAGGGCTTCCCTGGTGGTGCAGTGGTTGAGGGTCCGCCTGCCGATGCAGGGGACACAGGTTCGTGCCCCGGTCTGGGAAGATGCCACATGCCGTGGAGCGGCTAGGCCCGTGAGCCATGGCCACTGAGCCTGCGCATCCGGAGCCTGTGCTCCGCAACGGGAGAGGCCACAACAGTGAGAGGCCCATGTATCGCAAAAAAAAAAAAAAAAGTGCTGGCAAGGATGCAGAGAAACTGGATCACTCATACATCACTGGTGGGAATGTACAATGGTTCAGTCATTCTGGAAGGCAGGCTGACAATTTCTCAAAAAAACTAACCATGAAATTACTGTATAAACCAGTAATTGCATTCTTCCGTATTTATTCCAAATAAAAGAAAATTTATATTTACGCAAAATCCTGTACACAAACATTCATAGTAGCCTTATTCATAATAGCCAAAAACTGGAAACGACCGAATATCCTTCAATACATACTGTGGAATATACTGCTCCACAGGAAAAAGAAACAGACTGTTGATAGACGCAACGACTTGGATGCATCTCCAAGGACTTATGCTGAAGGGGAAAAGCCAAACGTTACATAGTATATAATTCCATTCTTATGACATCTGTGAAATAATATAGTTATAAAGTGAAGAGCAGATTAGAGACTGCCTGGTATTAGGGATGGGGGTTTGGCTATAAAGGGACAGATGGTAAAGTAGCTAATTATGGTGGTGGTTACTGCATAGAGTTACACACATACACATATACACACAATGAACACATGTGTAACTGGTGACAACGGAATTGTACAGTGTCAATTTTCTAATTTTAATATTGTACTATAATGTCTGATGTAAGACATTAACATTGGAGGATGCTCGGTGAAGGGTGCACAGGACCTCCTTGTACATTTCTGTGCAACTTCCTGTGGATCTACAACTATTTCAAAATAAAATGTTAAAAAAATACACTACCCAAAGATGATGCTCAGGTGTCTAAAATACAGCAATACCTCAAATACTCAAAATGTATCCTGTCTGGAAAAACAGAATCTTAATGTACACATCTTACATGCCTTTTATCGCTGAAATTTACTATTTTACTAAAATCTACATGAGGGATAGAGGCACTTTACATATTAAATTTGTAATCTGTTTTCAGCCCCCGTCTGTACTGAAGTAGGTAGAATGTAGTGGTGTAGTGGTTATAAGCGAGACTCTGGACCTGGACTATACCACTTAGTGCCTGTATGAGAAGTCATCCCACCTCACTTCTGCCTCAATTCCTCATCTGTAAAATTGATATAATAATAGTACCTACCTCAAAATGTTGTATGATTAAATGAGCTAATGTATGTAGAAAACTTTGAACAATGCCTGGCATACTGCAAATTTTCGATGAAAGTTAACTCCATTACTTATGTCCTTGTTAACATTGCCATCATGAGAATTTACTTTCTCTCTCATCAATATCCTTTATCAGAGGACAAGTACAAAATAATGGGCCACTAGAAGTTTAAAACCATAAATAAAATCTCTTATATGATTTTCACACTGAAAATCCTTTACTTTCCATATAGTATTTATTTACATAGTTCTACTGAGAAGCATAAGATGTCTCCAGGTAAACAATCACTGTCAAAATTCTCACTGAACCAGAAGTAGAAAATACCAGAAAAAATTCTAACAAAATCACATGTGAAATTGGTCTGATTTCTACTTCGATAGTTTTAGATAAGGCACCAGACTTGTGGACAGTTATTGAATCTAAATCTCATCTCTTTGAATTTTTATCCTTTTTAAATGACTGATTTTTATAAAAAGATGTTTGCAACCTACAATGGATATTTCCCTTTCAAAAAAAAAAGTTAGCAGTACCTTCCTCTCCCACCTGATGTCACTTAAATTAAAGCACTCACCATTATATTTTCCCAGTCAAAGCAATCAGATTGAACATGCAAATATAATTCCTTTGGGGTGGAGGCGGGAGTAGGATAGGAGAGTACCACAGGGTAAAACATGTGAGCATTATTAGAGAAAAAGTCTGTATCTCTTCCTCTTCACTTGATCCATTTGTTAATTCATAAATTCTTCTATGTGTCAGGATTTCTTCTGGGGGCTGAAAATACAACAAAGAATAACTAAAAAGATAAAATCCCTGTGCTCATGGAGCTCACAGCCTAGTGGAGAAGGCAGACAAAATTACACTACTTTGAGATTCCTTCTATGAGTAGGGAAATGCCGGATAATAAAGAAGCATGTAGGAGAAGCACTAGCTTGGTGTGTGGGATCAGAGGACACTTTCTGAAAGCAGTGATATCTATGCCAAAACCGAGGGCAGAAGTTAACTGCAAGGCAAGTATCTTTTACTTACACTCCCATTTTTAAAAAATAAGAACATTTTGAAACACTTACAGGAAGGAACAGATGAAGGCGGGTCAAAAACTGAGAAGAGAAAGGGGAAAACCAATAAACTAGGTTCCCTAAAGCAGAGGTAGGCGTAAGATACAGAGAACACATAAAGACTCGCCTCAAAAGAGAGAGGTGGGAGATTTTAAAGGGTGAAGAGTGGGAGACAGCAGCCTGGAGGAACACACAAGGAATTCACAGCAGCAGAGAACACCGCTGGGGGTGGACACCGTGAATAACTAAAATGAAAGTCTCTCCTTTTCTGTGCCCCCGTGGAAAGCAGGGGGAGCTCAGATGCTGTTTGCATCCGTAATAGGGCGTTCTTTAAAAACACTTTCAGGAAGCCAGTCTGAAAAGGATACTTACTGTATGATTCCAATTATATGACATTCTGGAAAAGGCAAAACTATGGAGACAGTAAAAAGATCAGTGGTTGGAGGGGGTTGGGGGAAGGAATGAACAGGTGGAGCAGAGAATTTTTAGGCCAGTGAAAACACTCTGTATGATACCATAATGATGGATACATTTGTCCAGACTCATGGAATATACAACAGCTAGAATGAACCCTAATGTGAACTATGGACTCTGGGTGATGATGACGTGTCAATTGTAGGTTCACCAATTGTAACAAAAGTACCACTCAGTGAGGGATGTTAATAATGGGGGAGGTTGCACATGTTTGGCAGTAGTGGGGCGGTGGTATATGGAAAATCTCTGTACCTTCCTCTTCATTTTGCTGTGAACCTAAAACTGCTCTAAAACAAAATTAAAAATTTTTTAAAAATACCTTCAGGGCCTCTGTAACAATACATAAATAATGAGAAATTCGGGGGAAAAAAACCCTCAATACATCCTGACACTTCTTTCAAAGAAAAAAAAAAACACTAACAAACCATCTGACCTAAATATCTTTAAACATAACTATAAAATGTGATGCCTACAAGGCATCTCACTTGCCGGTTGAGATCCAAGGAGAGAGAGGTTCCCTCTGCCCAGGGCCACACAACCCATCAGAGCCTGAACACACACCCTGTCTCCAGACTTCCAGTCTGGGATGCTCCCTATACACCATACTTTTTTCTTTCCTCCATTAGATACTTTGAGAGATCATCTCACTTTCATTTTTGTGTTCTACTACAGAGCATCAAAGTCACATTGTGAGAGGTTGCACCTTAGTCAATCGCCAGTTGCCCAGCACAAGGGATACGCTGAACTGATGGTTGGTTTTGGTGTCATGCAGACCCAGCCTGAGTACTGGCCACCAGTGGCTCCTGCACAGTCCCTAGAATTTAAAGCATAGATATCATTTGTCCCCCCAAGTCCTCTCTGTCAGCATCTGTCTAGAAATTGAACTGGAGGAAGTTTACTCCCAGATCCACAGAGACAGCTTCTTTCCCAAGCCCAGAGAGGCAATGTCTCATCATTGAGAGGCCCATGTTCTAAGTCACTGAGGCCAGCTCTTGCCTCTTCCACTTACTCTTTATTTCAGACTCTCCAAGACAGATCAATAGGAAGACAGAGCCAAGAGGTGCTCCTCTGCCTTATGCACTAAAGATAATTCATCTTGAATGAAAGCTTCTGCTTCCTAGCTACCTTCTAAGCAAAGGTCAGTGCTAGCCACCCCCCAAAAAAATGTGGTACACAAGATATAGCTCCTTCCCACATATTTCCATTTCCCTACCACTTCTGCTGTCCCACTGTGGACCCCACCCTCCGATGCTTCCCTGCAATACTCTCATCTTCTCCTTCCTCTCCCAAAGGCACGTCCAAATGAAAGCTCTCCCTGTCTCCAAGTATGACATTCAAGCCAAGCATTAAGCAAAAGTAGTATGACCAGTTATTTCACACCATGTGATCAGTACACTCTCATGCGCACTGTTATCTTATTTGGGATGTGTGTGCTTATTGTCCATAAGCACAATAGTTCTATGTGCAGTTTTGGAGCTAGACAGGCCTGGGTCCAAGTCCTGGCCCTGTGGCATGCTAGATTTGTGACTGTGGGCACGTGATTCAATTTCCTGGTCAGTAAAAGGGAGATATAAGGATATCTGCCTCAGATGGGTGTTATAAGAATTAAATGAGGTAATAGGTATAAGTGCTTAAAAAAGTCCCTGGGATGTCTTGTAATAGGGCTTCCGGGGAAGATGGCGGAAGAGTAAGACATGGAGATCACCTTCCTCCCCATAGATACACGAGAAATACAGCTACATGTGGAACAACTCCTACAGAACACCTACTGAATGCTGGCAGAAGAACTCAGACTTCCCAAAAGGAAAGAAACTCCCCACGTACCTGGGTAGGGCAAAGCGGAGAGATTCCTGCACAGAGGATCGGTGCCAAGGGGCACTCACCAGCCTGAGAAGCTTGTCTGTTCACCCGCCGGGGTGGGCGGTGCTGGGAGCTGAGCCTCGGGCTTCAGTTGGAGCGCAGGGAGAGGACTGGGGCGGGCGGCGTGAACACAGCCTGAAGGGGCTAATGCGCCACAGCTAGCCGGGAGGGAGTCCGGGAAAACTCTGGAGCTGCCGAAGAGGCAAGAGACTTTTTCTTCCCTCTTTGTTTCCTGGTGCGCGAGGAGAGGGGATTAAGAGCGCTGCTTAAAGGAGCTCCAGAGACGGGCGCGAGCCACGGCTAAAAGCACAGACACCAGAGACGGGCGTCGGACGCTGGGGCTGCTGCCGCCGCCACGAGGCCTGTGTGTGAGTGCAGGTCACTGTCCAAGCCCCCCTTCCAGGGAGCCTGTGCAGCCCGTTACTGCCGGCGTCCCGGGATCCAGGGACGGCTTCCCTGGGAAAACGCACGGCGTGCCTAGGGATGGTGCAACATCACACCGGCCTCTGCAGCTGCAGGCTCGCCCCGCACTCCGTGCCCCTCCCTCCCCCCCACCCCGGCCTGAGTGAGCCAGAATCCCCGAAGCGGCTGCTCCTTTAACCCTGTCCTGTCTGAGCGAAGAACAGATGCCCTCCAGCGACCTACACGGAGAGGCGGGGCCAAATCCAAAGCTGAGACCCGGGAGCTGTGAGAACAAAGAAGAGAAAGGGAAACCTCTCCCAGCAGCCTCAAAAGCAGTGGATTAAAGCTCCACAATCAACTTGATGAACCCTGCATCTGTGGAATACATGAATAGACAACGAATCATCCCAAATTGAGGAGCCAGGAGTCAGTGCTGTGCCTCTGAGGTGGGAGAGCCAACTTCAGGACACGGGTCCACAAGAGACCTCCCAGCTCCACATAATATCAAATGGCGAAAATCTTCCAGAGATCTCCATCTCAACACCAGCACCCAGCTTTACTCAACGACCAGCAAGCTACAGTGCTGGACACCCTATGCCAAACAACTAGCAAGACAGGAACACAACACCACCCATTAGAAGAGAGGCTGCCTAAAATCATAAAATGTCCACAGACACCCCAACACACACCACCAGACGTGGACCTGCCCACCAGAAAGACAAGATCCAGCCTCATCCACCAGAACACAGGCACGAGTCCCCTCCACCAGGAAGCCTACACAACCCACTGAACCAACCTTAGCCACTGGGGACAGACACCAAAAAAAACGGGAACTACAAACCTGAAGCCTGCAAAAAGGAGACCCCAAACACAGTAAGATAAGCAAAATGAGAAGACAGAAAAACACACAGCAGGAGAAGGAGCAAGATAAAAACCCACCAGACCTAACAAATGAAGAGGAAATAGGCAGTCTACATGAAAAAGAATTCAGAATAATGATAGTAAAGATGATCCAAAATCTTGGAAATAGAATAGACAAAATGCAAGAAACAGTTAACAAGGACCTAGAAGAACTAAAGATGAATCAAGCAATGATTAAAAACAAAATAAATGAAATGAAAAATACTCTAGATGGGATCAATAGCAGAATAACTGAGGCAGAAGAACGGATAAGTGAGGTGGAAGATAAAATAGTGGAAATAACTACTGCAGAGCACAAGAAAGAAAAAAGAATGAAAAGAGCTGAGGACAGTCTCAGAGACCTCTGGGACAAGATTAAATGCACCAACATTCGAATTATAGGAGTTCCAAAAGAAGAAGACAAAAAGAGAGGGACTGAGAAAATATTTGAAGAGATTATAGTTGAAAATTTCCCTAATATGGGAAAGGAAATAGTCAAGTCCAGGAGGCACAGAGAGTCCCATACAGGATATATCCAAGGAGAAATATGCCAAGACACATATTAATCAAACTGTCAAAAATTAAATACAAAGAAAACATATTAAAAGCAGCAAGGGAAAAACAACAAATAACACACAAGGGAATCCCCATCAGGTTAACAGCTGATCTTTCAGCAGAAACTCTGCAAGCCAGAAGGGACTGGCAGGACATATTTAAAGTGATGAAGGAGAGAAACCTGCAACCAATATTACTCTACCCAGCAAGGATCTCATTCAGATTTGATGGAGAAATTAAAACCTTTACAGACAAGCAAAAGCTGAGAGAGTTCAGCACCACCAAACCAGCTTTACAACAAATGCTAAAGGAACTTCTCTAGGCAAGAAACAAAACAGAAGGAATATACCTACAATAATGAACCCAAAAGAATTAAGAAAATGGGAATAGGAACATACATATTGATAATTACCTTAAATGTAAATGGACTAAATGCTCCCACCAAAAGACACAGAGTGGCTGAATGGATACAAAAACAAGACCCATATATATGCTGTCTATAAGAGACCCACTTCAGACCTAGAGACACATGCAGATTGAAAGTAAGGGGATGGAAAAAGATATTCCATGCAAATGGAAACCAAAAGAAAGCTGGAGTAGCAATTCTCATATCAGACAAAATAGACTTTAAAATAAAGACCACTAGAAGAGACAAAGAAGGACACTACATAATGATAAAGGGATCGATCCAAGAAGAAGATATAACAATTGTAAATATTTATGCACCGAACATAGGGGCACCTCAATGCATAAGGCAAATACTAACAGCCATAAAAGGGGAAAACGACAGTAAAATAATCATAGTACGGGACTTTAACACCCTACTTTCATTAATGGACAGATCATCCAAAATGAAAATAAATAAGGAAACACAAGCTTTAAATGATATATTAAACAAGATGGACTTAATTGATATTTATAGGACATTCCATCCAAAAACAACAGAATACACATTGTTCTCAAGTGCTCATGGAACATTCTCCAGGATAGATCATATCTTGGGTCACAAATCAAGCCTTGGTAAATTTAAGAAAATTGAAATTGTACCAAGTATCTTTTCCGACCACAATGCTATGAGACTAGATATCAATTACAGGAAAAGATCTGTAAAAAATACAAACACATGGAGGCTACACAATACACTACTTAATAACGAAGTGATCACTGAAGAAATCAAAGAGGAAATTAAAAAATAACTAGAAACAAATGACAATGGAGACACGACAACCCAAAACCTATGGGATGCAGCAAAAGCAGTTCCAAGAGGGAAGTTTATAGCAATACAATACCACCTTAAGAAACAGGAAACATCTCGAATAAACAACCTAACCTTGCACCTAAAGCAATTAGAGAAAGAAGAACAAAAACACCCCAAAGATAGCAGAAGGAAAGAAATCATAAAAACCAGATCAGAAATAAATGAAAAAGAAATGAAGGAAACGATAGCAAAGATCAATAAAACTAAAAGCTGGTTCTTTGAGAAGATCAACAAAATTGATAAACCATTAGCCAGACTCATCAAGAAAAAAAGGGAGAAGACTCAAATCAATAGAATTAGAAATGAAAAAGGAGAAGTAACAACTGACACTACAGAAATACAAAAGATCATGAGAGATTACTACAAGCAACTATGCCAATAAAATGGACAACCTGGAAGAAATGGACAAATTCTTAGAAATGCACAACCTGCCAAGACTGAATCAGGAAGAAATAGAAAATATGAACAGACCAATCACAAGCACTGAAATTGAAACTGTGTTAAAAAATCTTCCAACAAACAAAAGCCCAGGACCAGATGGCTTCACAGGCGAATTCTATCAAACATTTAGAGAAGAGCTAACACCTTTCCTTCTCAACTCTTCCAAAATATAGCAGAGGGAGTGACACTCCCAAACTCATTCTACGAGGCCACCATCACCTTGATACCAAAACCAGACAAGGATATCACAAAGAAAGAAAACTACAGGCCAATATCACTGATGAACATAGATGCAAAAATCCTCAACAAAATACTAGCAAACAGAATCCAACAGCATATTAAAAGGATCATACACCATGATCAAGTGGGGTTTATTCCAGGAATGCAAGGATTCTTCAATATACGCAAATCAATCAACATGATACACCATATTAACAAATTGAAGGAAAAAAACATGATCATCTCAATAGATGCAGAGAAAGCTTTCGACAAAATTCAACACCAATTTATGATAAAAACCCTGCAGAAAGTAGGCATAGAGGGAACTTTCCTCAACATAATAAGGGCCATATATGACAAACCCACAGCCAACATCATCCTCAATGGTGAAAAATTGAAACCATTTCCACTAAGATCAGGAACAAGACAAGGTTGCCCACTCTCACCACTCTTATTTATTCAACATAGTTTTGGAAGTTTTAGCCACAGCAATCAGAGAAGAAAAGGAAATAAAAGGAATCCAAATCAGAAAAGAAGAATTAAAGCGGTCCCTGTTTGCAGATGACATGATACTATACATAGAGAATCCTAAAGATGCTACCAGAAAACTACTAGAGCTAATCAATGAATTTGGTAAAGTAGCAGGATACAAAGTTAATGCACAGAAATCTTTGGCATCCCTATATACTAATGATGAAAAATCTGAAAGTGAAATCAAGAAAACACTCCCATTTACCATTGCAACAAAAAGAATAAAATATCTAGGAATAAACCTGCCTAAGGAGACAGAAGACCTGCATTCAGAAAATTATAAGACACTGATGAAAGAAATTAAAGATGATACAAATAGATGGAGAGATATACCATGTTCTTGGATTGGAAGAATCAACATTGTGAAAATGACTGTACTACCCAAAGCAATCTACAGATTCAATGCAATCCCTATCAAACTACCACTGGCATTTTTCACAGAACTAGAACAAAAAATTTCATGATTTGTATGGAAACACAAAAGACCCCGAATAGCCAAAGCAATCTTGAGAACGAAAAATGGACCTGGAGGAGTCAGGCTCCCTGACTTCAGACTATACTACAAAGCTACAGTAATCAAGACAGTATGGTACTGGCACTAAAACAGAAAGATAGATCAATGGAACAGGATAGAAAGCCCAGAGATAAACCCAGGCACACATGGTCACCTTATCTTTGATAAAGGAGGCAGGAATATACAGTGGAGAAAGGACAGTCTCTTCAATAAGTGGTGCTGGGAAAACTGGACAGGGATATGTAAAAGTATGAGATTAGATCACTCCCTAACACCGTACACAAAAATAAGCTCAAAATGGATTAAAGACCTAAATGTAAGGACAGATAGTATAAAACTCTTAGAGGAAAACATAGGCAGAACACTCTATGACATAAATCACAGCAAGATCCTTTTTGACCCCCCTCCTAGAGAAATGGAATTAAAGACAAAAGTAAACACATGGGACCTAATGAAACTTCAAAGCTTTTACACAACAAAGGAAACCATAAACAATACCAAGAGACAACCCTTAGAATGGGAGAAAATATTTTCAAATGAGGCAACTGACAAAGGATTAATCTCTAAAATTTATAAACAGCTCATGCATCTCAATAACAAACAAACAACCCAATCCAAAAATGGGCAGAAGACCTAAATAGACATTTCTCCACAGAAGATATAGAGACTGCCAACAAACACATGAAAGGATGCTCAACATCTTTAATAATTAGAGAAATGCAAATCAAAACTACAATGAGATATCATCTCACACCAGTCAGAATGGCCATCATCAAAAAATCTAGAAACAATAAATGCTGGAGAGGGTGTGGAGAGAAGGGAAAACTCTTGCACTGCTGGTGGGAATATGAATTGTTACAGCCACTATGGAGAACAGTATGGAGGTTCCTTAAAAAACTAAAAATAGAACTACCATATGACCCAGCAATCCCACTACTAGATATATACCCTGAGAAAACCATAATTCAAAAAGAGTCATGTACCAAAATGTTCATAGCAGCCCTATTTACAATAGCCCAGAGATGGAAACAACCTAAGTGTCCATCATCGGATGAATGGGTAAAGAAGATGTGGTACATATATACAATGGAATATTACTCAGCCATAAAAAGAAACGAAATTGAGCTATTTGTAATGAGGTGGATGGACCTAGAGTCTGTCATACAGAGTGAAGTAAGTCAGAAAGAGACATACAAATACTGTATGCTGACACATATATATGGAATTTAAGACAAAAAAATGTCATGAAGAACATAGGGGTAAGACAGGAATAAAGACACAGACCTACTAGAGAATGGACTTGAGGATATGGGGAGGGCGAAGGGTAAGCTGTGACAAAGCGAAAGAGAGGCATGGACATATATACACCCCCAAACGTAAGGTAGATAGCTAGTGGGAAGCAGCCACATAGCACAGGGAGATCAGGTCGGTGCTTTGTGACCACCTGGAGGGTTGGGGTAGGGAGGGTGGGAGGGAGACGCAAGAGGGAGGGGATATGGGAACATATGTATAACTGATTAATTTTGTTATAAAGCAGAAACTAACACACCATTGTTAAGCAATTATACTCCAATAAAGATGTAAAAAAATAAATTAATTAAAAAAATAAAAAAGTCCCTGGCACAAAATAAGTACTCAATAAGTGGTAAATATTGTTATTTCTGATTCGTATTACATACCTGTGATGAAAACAGGGTTTTAAATCACCATTTTATGTAGCAGTCATGTGACTTGCCCAAGGTCACAAAGGAGACCTTGTATCCTATTGTTTCCACAAAAACCCTCTGAGAATATCCCGTTAATCCTCCTCCATCATTTAAAAATAATAATAATGACAGTAATAATAATAATAATAATAGCTAACACTGTGCTAGGTTAGGAAATTGAGGCACAGAAAGAGAAATGATTTGGCAAAAAGTGACAGAGTCAAGAACCAAACCCAGTTAATCTGGGACCAGAGTCCAGGCTCTAAACTATCACACTATAAAAGAAGTGTTATTTCATTCACTCATTCCATACCCAATTCTCAACTATTAATTTCTAGACACTATGCTAGTTTTGGAAACAACAGGCTGTATAAAATAGTCCTTGACATCAAGTAGCCTGCAATCTAGAAAAGACTAATTACCACACAATTTGTTGAATACCGTTTTAGTGGCATGATGAATAAGGTTCTTCAGAATCACAGAGCAACTAATGGTGTCTGGCCTTCCAGTCAAGGAAGGCTTTATGCAGGAGGTGCCCTTTGGGGGAAATCTTGCCTCAAGGTGAAGAAGGAGAAGGCAGAACATTCCAAGCAAAGGAATTTGTGAGGGATTTGGATTCAAACATGCAGAAGTCCCGGGGCCAGTGCGAAGTTCAGTGTGGAGAAGTTCATAATGAGAATAATAGGAGAGGAAGCTGGGAAAATGAGCAGGAATGGCATTGGAGAGATCCCAGCATACTAATCCAAGAAGTCTGAATTTTATCCTTGGAACAAGAGAGGGGGGAAACACGTTTTTAAACAGCTGTATGGAGGATTGTGATTTGATTGTAACTGAGCAGGACCCTATGAGGCCTTCCCAGAATAGACCCCCAACTGTGTCCTCCGCCTGGCTTTTGTCTGTAGAAAAACTTTAGTCGAAGAATAAATTTAATTAGAGAAGTGAGAAAACAAAGAAAGGAAAACAGTTAAGCAAGACAATATAATAATACTTTAACCATTAAGCAAAGTCAAGGACCTTAAGTTCTTTCTCAAAGACTGTAGATAATCTTCTGAGCCATGTCCTTTGAGCTGTTTTGCAGATACTGAAGCCCCACCAGGTGGAAGAAGTTAACTGTGTGCTGCCCACAAGCACGCAGACCCCAGACTGGCTGGATCAGAAGTTTAATGATGATGACTCCCGATGACCTCACCGCCAACCAATCAGAAGAATGTCCACGAGCTGATCACGCCCTGCTCCTTGAACACTCTAAGACTCCTCACTACCCCGTCCAGGGCAGGACACAGTCTTGAGGGCATTAGCCCACTGTGGCCCCCTTTGCCTGGAAAAGCAATAAAGCTATTCCTTTCTACTTCACCCAAAACTCTGTCTCCGAGATTTAATCTGTGACCGATGTACAGAGGCCAAAATATGGCAGCACGAACATTTTAGGATAATAACCCTGGAAGATGATAAACTGGGCTAAAGACACATTACTGGCAGGACGTCCAATGAACAAATGGTTGAAATGGTCTAAGAAAGACATTTTCAAATATGGTTAACCATTAGAAAGATCTGGAGGAATATTTTTAAATATGCATTCTTAAGCCCCACCCAAATGAGTCAAAATCAACAAGGGTGGACTTGAGGGATCTATATATGTTTGTGTATACGTGTGTGGTGTAATGTGTGTGTGTGTGTGTGTGTGTGTGTGTGTGTGTTACTCTCCAGCTAATTCTGAAGATGAGCCTGATTTGGGAACCACTGATGTTCAAAAAGACCCAGTGATAGTCCAGTTAAAATAGTAGCATTGAAGATAAAAAGAGGCTGGACTAAAGACACAATTCTAAATTAGAATTGTCAGGGTTTTGTGAGGAGTGTAGTTGATGCAGGATCCTGTTGTGTGAGTCCCAGGAGATACAGCAGAAGTGCCTCTTAGGACCCAAAGGAAGACAAGAGGGACCAGGCCATCAACATGATATCCCTAAACTATCACCTAAATTCTAATAAGATATACTAAAGATTTACATTTGTATGTTCAAAGAAGCATCACCCTGCCCTGGCTAACACCGCTTCATTCACACCTCCAACCTTCCCCCTGTTTCTCCGCTCCAACTCCAAATCAGTGTCCCTACTAAGGCCCAAATCTTGTCACTGAAATATAACCATGGCTGTTAAAACTTGTTTTTCTCAAGCCTGTCGATTGAAAAACTCTGAGTTGGAATGAATGTATTGTCACAGTAAATTAGCTACTTACTATTCCCTGATCTATTTTTCCTATCACAGTCTCATTTGATTATTCCAAGCAGACAAGTCTATTTTCTTCCTTTGGCATGCAGATGAGGAAGGTGGGTAGGAAGTTATATTGAGAAAAAAGTAAGTGCACTGTAGTGCATACTTGAAAGCCTTTCTGTGATAAAAGGACGGAACTTAGCTCAGGAAAGTCACAGTGTCAAGCTTAAATGCTTTCTCTACCAGTGTTCTTTGAGAGGGAAAAAAAAACACATAATCTGGAAAGCTGGCCCAGCACTTATATTACTGACAGAGAGTTTTATGAGACAATATCAGAGGGGAAGTGCAATCAGGCTCTGTCAAACCACAGGCAGCACAAAAAGAAAAAAAAAAATGGGATCATAGAAAAGGGACAAATAAAGTTGGCAATGAAGAGGGCATTTGTTTAATTGCTTAACCTTTCCTTTCAACTGAATCTATAAATGGAGCAAAATGTCCCTCCGATCTCCTGAAGGCACCTGGTGCTTAACGGGAGAACCAGGACCCTGCAGGTTAGGTCAGGCAAGAGAGGGAGCTGATCTCCCAGGGAGAAGTCAGGACTGGTCAGTAATGGGTGAGATAAAGCGTATAACCTCTCAAATGATGTATTTCAGCCTTCCACAGAGTCCGAAATGGCATGTGGCAAAGCTTTGACCCCAAAAGAAAACAATTTGCACTGTTTGTGCCAGTGGGAGAATTCATGGAAGAATGGTTACTTTTGCTTCATGCTTTGTAGGCACCATTAGAGATCACTGGGAAAGGAAAGTTGTATTTTGTGGGCAGCTCGGTGCAGTGGAGCCTTGGGGACCTGAAGGCTGTGAATTCTAATTCTGCCTCTGCTGCTAATTTCCTGTGGGGTGTTGAAAGGATGCACTTAATATCTTAGAGCTTCAATTTCCTTCCCAGGAGAGGTGGGCCTGAACCTTACTGATAAATGATTATGAAGCAAGATTTCATTCACACCCCTAGAGCAGCCTATCACATGGAGTTATTCCCAAGAGTAGCAAATTAAAATGTTTCTAGTACAATTAAGCTAACAAAAAAAACAAAATATTAACATGATGGTAGATACACATTTTACTTACATCTAATCTTAAAAGAGTGGCATTTTTTCCCAAAATAATCAAGCATCAAATGAGATAAAAGAGCTTTAGCTCTTTGAAGAAACATCCAGCACTATTCAAATACAAGGCCATGTCATTATAATTACTAAGAAAAAAAATCAATGTGTGAAATCTCAAAGTTGCTTGCTACCCCCATCCTCCAACTAAGACTTTCATTTATTCCGTTTATATTTATCCAGTACCTTTTTGGGCCTGGCATTAACTAGGCACTGAGAATGCAAAAGTGAACTGTAGCCAGACACAAAAGAACAAATATTGTATGAGTCCACTTATAGAAGGTATCTAGAACAGGCAAATTCATAGCAACAGAAAGTAGAACAGAACTTACCAGGGACTGAGGGGAGAGGGAATGGAGAGTTACTGTTTAATGGTTACAGAGTCTCTGTTTCAGGTGCCGAAAAATTTTGGAAACAGACAGTGGTGATGGTTACACATGTTGTGAATGTACTTAATGCTACGAAATTGTACACTTAAAATGGTAAGCTTCATATTATATATATATATATATATATAAAACCACAATTTTTCTAAAGGGTTGAAACCAAAAAAAAAAAAGATGTGAACTGAGCATATTCTTTCTCCCTCCTGACAAAGGCAGGACCCTTACTTCCCAGTCAGAAAACTCTGTTGATGTGGATTTTGTTGCTTCCTGCTCCCCAGGAAGTTTTCTCAAGGTTCTTTATCATCTTGCATCCTGACACTAAGAGCCTACTCGATTCAGGGTTATTTCCAGAATACTGAGTATTATCAAACTTTCATTATCTTGGATGTTCACTGAAGCTCTCTTCTCACAGCTGAGTAAATACTCT